>NW_027504848.1:0-176264 GCF_021521415.1 Bidens hawaiensis | reverse complement strand
ATCGGGGTGTGACAGATTGGTATCAGAGCCAGTGGTTATAGGGAATTAGGAAACCGACCTAGACTATAACCTAGGATCCTTGACTCTAGATAGCTCATGCATCACAATCACATGTCTACACTTATATACGTGCTACGTGCTTATGTGTTGCATATTAACTGTTAATCTCTTGAGTCATGTCATTATGTGTTCTTGGTATAATCTATGTCCTCTATTCTTAATCTTTGGCGTGTCATTGATTCTATTTAACGCTCGTTTCTTTTTTTCGTTTTGTCAAGAATGCCTCCCAGACGTGCACCCGCCCCCTTGGACTCCGCTGATCTAGCCAACCTTATAGCCCAGCAGATCGCGGCTGTGTTACCAGGCATGGTAACAGCCATCAGCCAGGGGCTGAGGCAAGAAGGAACCTCTGGGGCCAACCAAATTCCAGCTCAGAACGCAAATGAACCAGCAAATAAGCCATACAAGGACTTCATGGCTACCAAACCCACCAGCTTCAGCGGTTCAGAAGGCGCCGTTGGTCTCCTCCAGTGGATCGAAAAGATGGAGGCTGCCTTTGTTATTAGCTCGTGCCCTGAGACACTGAAAGTCACGCACGCGGCAAGCATGTTGTCTAAACGCGCGCTGACCTGGTGGAACAACGAGATAAGAACCCGCGGGCGTGAGGCTGCCTTGGCCATGACCTGGTCGGAATTTGTAGCTTTGGTTACCCGCGAGTTCGTACCTCGCAGTGAGGTGCAGAAACTTGAAGCTGAGTTTTGGGTGCACAGAATGAAGGGCGCTGATCACCAAGGGTACACGGAGCGTTTTCACGAGCTCTCCCTTCTCGTACCACACTTGGTCACCCCTTCCTCCCGGGCTATTGAGCTTTACATCAATGGCCTACCTGACACTGTCCGTGGAATCGTTATCGGGGCTGACCCATCAACCCTACAAGCGGCCATTGAACTAGCTGCCCGACTGACCCAGGACCAGGTTAAGACTGGGGTCCTAGCCAAAGGTACGGGCAAGGCCGCTGAGGGCTCATCCAAAAAGATCAACCGCATCAAAAAGCGTAAGGCTAGCAGTTACGCGATGGTTACTCCCGCAACCCCAATCAGCTCTGTCGCTCCTGCTCCCACCCCTTCAGGAAGGCCAAAGAGGGAGTACACTGGGGTTCACCCCAAGTGCGGCACTTGCCAATTTCATCATCCTGCCGGAACCCCGTGCTGGAAATGCACGAACTGTGGACGTTTGGGGCACCTAGCGGAACGCTGCAGATTTCAAGGTAATCAACTGGCGATACAGAGCAGCAGTTCCCAACCCAGCAACTCTCGAAGCTGTTTCGAGTGTGGAGCCATGGACCATTTCAGGAGCAGGTGTCCTCGTCTTGCAAATCTTCCTCCGGCCCGAGGCCGAGCCTTTACTATTGGCGCTGCTGAAGCTCGCCAAAATCCTGACGTCATTACTGGTACGTTCATCCTTAACAATCTCTGGGTTTCTATTCTATTTGACACGGGTGCAGATAGGAGTTTTATTTCTAGCGAGTTGGTCCCATTGCTTAATCTAGGAACCTCTGTCTTAGACCCCGCTTTCTCTGTCGAAATGGCAAACGGAGAGTCTACCCAAGTGAACAAAATCGTTCGCAATTGCACGCTTACGTTTGATCAGACGTCTCTTAACATTGACCTCATCCCTATGCATTTGGGAAGTTTCGATGTAATTGTTGGGATGGATTGGTTGTCCATCAACCACGCGGAAGTGGTGTGTGCTGAGAAGCTCATTCGCGTTCCTTGTTCTTCTGGCGAGTCCATAATTATTCAAGGAGAAAGATCAGGTAGATGTCTGAAATTAATCTCCTGCTTTAAAGCTCGGCGATGCCTTCGAAAGAAGTGTCTCGCCTTCCTAGCTCATGTCTCCATCAAGAAATCTTTGGGGAAGAAGCTCTCTGATGTCCCCGTTGTGCGTGAATTTCCAGACGTTTTTCCTAAAGACTTACCCGGACTTCCTCCTAGCCGGCAAGTCAAATTCCACATCGAGTTAGTTCCCGGTGCAACCCCCGTGGCAAAATCTCCGTATCGTTTGGCTCCGTCTGAAATGCAGGAATTATCGAGCCAGCTGCAGGAACTACTGGACAAGGGTTTTATTCGCCCTAGTTCGTCTCCATGGGGAGCTCCAGTCCTCTTCGTCAAGAAGAAGGACGGATCTTTCCGGATGTGCATAGACTATCGTGAGCTTAACAAACTCACAGTCAAGAATCGGTATCCATTACCGAGGATTGACGATCTTTTCGACCAGCTGCAAGGAGCCACCTACTTTTCCAAGATCGACCTACGCTCAGGTTATCACCAAGTACGCGTCATGGAGGACGACATCGCGAAAACCGCTTTCAGAACTCGTTATGGACACTACGAGTTCCTAGTCATGCCTTTTGGTTTGACGAATGCCCCTGCGGTGTTCATGGATCTCATGAATCGCGTTTGTCGTCCATACCTGGACCAGTTTGTTATCGTCTTCATTGACGATATTCTCGTTTATTCCCGCTCTAAAGCCGACCATGAGCTTCATCTCAGGCTTACCTTGGATCTGCTGAGGAAAGAGCAACTCTACGCCAAATTCTCCAAATGCGAATTCTGGCTAAAGGAAGTTCAATTCTTAGGTCACATCATTAACAAGGAAGGCATTCATGTCGACCCTGCCAAGATTGAAGCCATCAAAAATTGGGGAGCGCCTACAACGCCAACCGAAAATTCGTTCATTTCTTGGTTTAGCTGGGTACTACCGTCGATTCATCTCGAACTTTTCAAAGATCGCGTTGCCCCTCACAATGTTAACTCAAAAAGGGGAACCATTCATTTGGAACCAAGAGCAAGAAGAGGCTTTCCAAACATTGAAACATAAACTCTGCCATGCACCAATCCTGTCGCTTCCTGAGGGTAACGATGATTTTGTTGTTTATTGCGACGCCTCGAGCCAAGGTCTAGGCTGCGTCTTAATGCAACGCGGTAAGGTCGTCGCTTACGCCTCGCGTCAACTCAAGAGTCATGAGAGGAATTATGTCACTCACGACTTGGAATTGGGTGCTGTGGTCTTTGCCTTAAAAATATGGAGACACTACCTATACGGTACGAAATGTGTCATCTTCACCGACCACAAGAGCCTACAACACATCCTCAACCAAAGGGAGCTAAATATGCGACAACGTCGATGGGTTGAACTCCTAAGTGACTATGACTGCGAAATCCGCTACCACCCTGGAAAGGCTAACGTAGTGGCTGACGCGTTAAGTCGCAAGGAAAGGACCCAGTTGCATGCGATTCGTATTCAGTCCAATCTTCCCTCCTTGGTTCTTGAAGCTCAAAAGCAAGCGATTGCTGGTGGTGATCTCAAAAATATGCTATCTTGCGGTGCCGAACGGAAGTTTGAAACCAAGTCTGATGGTATACTTTACTACTTAAATCGCATGTGGATTCCAAACTCTGAACCACTTCGAGAACTTATCCTGAGCGAAGCGCACAAATCCAGATACTCTATTCACCCAGGCAGTGATAAAATGTATCAGAATCTCAAGTCTCATTTCTGGTGGCCGGGTATGAAGAAAGACATAGCTTTATACGTCGGTAAGTGTCTAACATGCTCGCGGATCAAGACTGAACATCAGAGACCATCTGGCCTGTTACAAAAACCGATCATACCGCAGTGGAAGTGGGACGAAGTCGCTATGGACTTCATTACCAAACTCCCGCGGACACCCAGCGGTTATGACACGATTTGGGTTATCGTGGATTACTTGACCAAGTCTGCCCACTTTCTCCCTGTCCGCGATGACTACACTACGGAGAAGCTGGCGCGGATTTACATTCGTGAGATCGTAACCCGTCACGGTGTGCCTAAGGGCATCACGTCAGACCGTGACCCCTCTTTTGCGTCAAGGTTCTGGAAGTCATTTCAGAAAGCCTTTGGGACAAGTGTGAAACTTAGCTCTGCCTATCATCCTGAAACGGACGGACAGAGCGAAAGGACCATACAAACCCTGGAGGATATGCTCAGAGCCTGTATCCTTGAATTCGGTAGTAGCTGGGAGACTCACCTTCCTCTTGCAGAGTTCTCATACAATAACAGCTATCATGCTACCATCAAATGCGCACCATTCGAGGCACTCTATGGCAGGAAATGTCGTTCTCCACTGTGTTGGTCCGAGACCGGAGATTCTCAAATCCTCGGCCCGGAACTGATACAGGAAACCACTGACAGTATCGCCATCATCCAGCAAAGACTTAAGGACGCCCGCTGTCGACACAAGTATTACGCTGACAAACGCCGCAAACCTCTGGAGTTCCAAATAGGCGATCACGTAATGCTCAAAGTTTCCCCCTGGAAGGGCATTGTTCGCTTCGGGAAAAAGGGAAAGTTTGCTCCAAGGTACGTAGGACCTTTCAAGATCATCGAAAAGGTCGGACCCGTAGCCTATCGCTTGGAATTGCCTCCAGAACTCAGCCGTGTTCACAACGTTTTTCATGTGTCGCAACTCAAAAAGTGCCTCGTTGACGAGACCGCTCAAATCCCGATCGACACGGTTCACATCGACGACAAACTATACTTTGTTGAGGAACCTGTCGAGATCCTAGATCGAGAAGTCAAAAAGACTAAGCGAAGCCGGATACCTATAGTCAAGGTACGTTGGAACAACCATCGTGGACCCGAGTTCACATGGGAACGAGAGGATAAGATGAAGGAGGAATACCCTCATCTGTTCGCATAGTCATCATCTTTGTAATTCTAGAAATCTTGGAGTCTATGTAATCGTAATCATGTAATCAGGGACCAATATCAATCAATGAAGTATCATGTTGTTCCTATTTGCTTATAAATATTCTCTTATTTGCATAACACCAAGTTTGGCTACCCATGACTCGTGCTGGAAAACACAAGTTGTGCATACTTAATCATGTAAACATTGGGGTAAACTATGTATCATTGAGCCAAAATTTGTCATCATTCTAGCATTCATGAAGCATGGTTGTGTGTGTGTGTGTGGTGTCGTGTCGATTTTTCTAGCCGCACACAATGGAGTTTATACATTGATACAAGGTGAACTCGTAATTATAGTCCGGAATATAATTACATCAAGTTCACAGGTGTATACGTGTATAAACAATATGCTATTGTGTAACTATGAGTCGTGAACTCAAGCTTCGTGTAGGGAATTAATCAATGAATGTTGAAGGAGTGGTGGGTTAGCCGCTGGTACACCCTATACATAAACCCCTTCGGCACAAGTTGATTATGTCTGAAGCGAGACTTGGAATTAGGGACTCATAGTTAGCGTGGCAGCTGTGAGGCGTTAAATTCAAGAATTATTGAGGGAATTATTCATTGGAGATTGAAGGAGTGGTGGGTTAGCCGCTGGTACACCCTATATATAAACCCCTTCAATCCGAAATGAATATGTCTGATGTAAAGCTTGAAGGTGATGCCTTGTAGTGGAAAATAGTGTGTCGTCCTGTGTGTCATTGAACTAATAGGAGTCGAAAGAAACACCCAAGTGGAGTTGAGGGAGTGGTGGGTTAGCCGCTGGTACACCCTATATATAAACCCCTTCAACTTGATTTGGGTGGTATCCAAGACGAATATTAGGGGTAGTGGCGCATAGTGGTCATCATGGGATCATTTAATCTAAAACATCATTGCATCAACTATACTAAATTCTAAATTTCGGGACGAAATTCCTCTAAATTGGGGAGGATGTAACGCCCTGAAATTCGATTGGTAAACTAGGATCGTGAAATCATCGGAAACTATAGACTTTGGGATTCTGGACGATAAGTTCGGAACCCATATCATTGGAAAAATCTGCTTTTATCATTTAAAATGTTTATTTTATAAAACGACATTTACGCCTGAAAAATATTAATTTTTATGCTTTCGAAAAATTTAAATATTCTTATTTAAAAAGATTTCAAATAATTATTCGGAAAATGGTTTTTATAAAAGTTTTGCTGAAAAAGTTTTAGTTTGTTTAAAAACTTATGAACTCGACTAGTCTTGACCCGGCGGTAGCCTAAACCCGAACCCGAGTCACCCGAGTATTTAAGCGGAAAATCAAGTATTCTTACACCACCTCTTTCATTTCCACCAACACTTCCCACCCAAACACTCTCATTCTAGAGAGAGAAACTAGAGAGAGAAAGTCTTCAAACTTCAAATCCGAGTCCACAAATCTGTTTGTTGTTGTTCTTGGTAAGATCTTCTTGAAAATCATCCATTTTCATAACCATTTTCGGCCTCAAATCGAGCAAAAACACCCATTTTCGTTTCTTGAGTTTTCGGGTCAAAAACCGTCTTGTTTTGGTGTCAAAATGCAGGCTTTTGTGTTTAAAATCACTGGGAATCGATAGTCCCTTCAATCCCGAGCATTCCCATGTCAAAAACTTCGATTTTGGGTCAAAAATCTGGAAAATCTGAAAAACCCGTAGGTTTCTCCGTCGCCCAGCTTGAAGGAGTCGAATCAGACTCATTCGATCGAATCAGTCGATCGAATCAGCCCATTCGATCGAACCAGTCGATCGAACCAGTCCGGTCGACCGAATAGGAAAGCAACCGAATGGTCTCCAACTCATTCGACCGAATGAGTTTCGTATTCGATCGAACGAGTGTCTATTCGATCGAACAAGTTCCATGTTCGACCGAACGAGTTTTCCCAACTGGTTCGACCAAATGTGTTTCTAGTTCGATCGAGTGTGCCTCAGATTCGATCGAATGTGTGTCTATTCGATCGAACAAGTTCCTATTCGATCGAACGTGTTCCTATTCGATCGAATCAAGCCAGAACCAAGCTGTTTTCGTCTTTAAAACCCAGTTTTTGCTCGAGGTCGCGTAAGCTCGTTTTCTTAGACTTATAGCACGTTGTTAACCTTATATATATGTCCAACTCTAGGCTAAGGAGATCTATTGTAGCACCATCCTAACCCAAGATCAAGGTGAGTTCATAGCCCCTATTTAAGCTTTTCAAAACTATGGGGTGGAAACATGGTAACTTTACACGTTTGGATAAAATCATTTATGCAAATATTCTTTAAACTATAAACATTTGGATTTCTACACACGTGCGGAAATCCACGAGCTTCTTGGTAATCTATAAACTTTGGAAATCTATGAACATGGGGAAAACCCATTAACTCATGGAGATCTAAGAACATTGGAAATCAATGAGTATGGGAAATTCTGTGAACATTGACATCATGGGAACGGGAATCAAATTCATATCATCATAGTCATTGTGTCAGCATGGAAATCTAGAGATCAAAACATCATGAGTTGAATTGGACGCGAGAGTCTATTCTACTCTCGGTAGAACTCACGACCATGAGTGGCATTCTATTCTCGGTGGCACTCGTAACTCATGGGATTTCATACTAGTCTCGGTGAAATCCATAACTCTTGAGGACCTATACTATTCTCGGTAGGGACCAAGGGAACCCAGGATTCTTTGGGGTGTCTATCCTACTCTCGGTAGAACCTAGCTGAGTCCTGGATGGCAAGAACGAGGTAGTCTTGGTTTAAGTCTTGCGTGAGTTCAATCAAGTCTTGTGTGATCATTGGGTTTCATCATCATTCATCATCATCATTTGTTCACCATCATCTTGGACACTAGTAAACAATGGGATTCTGGTGTTGGTTTATCTAGTAAACTTAGCATGCTCAAATCTATATGTCCTTGTTTATGCTTAACTGCTATGTGCTACATGTACCGTTGGGAGACCGCAAATCTTTGAGTAATCTTATCACATACGACTCTAATGGGAGATTGATAAGCCCGTTGGGAGCCCAGGAGAACATTTCATGTTTGACTTACTACAAAAACCTCTGTGGGAAAACCAAGAGATCTTTTCTTACAAACCATTTTAAAAACTGGGAATTATACCCAAACATAGTAGTATAAGTTGTAGGAGTGGTGGGTTAGCCGCAGGTACACCCTATATATAAACCCCTACAACCTATACTAGTATGTTTGTGTATAAAACTCTTTTCTTTAAACCTATGAATTCACTCATCTACTTTATGTAGTTGACAGTTTGTTACATGTTTTCAGGAAATAATGCAGCAAGAAATCCCTAGCAAGTTTAGAGGCCTTAGAAAGATGAAGGCTAGACTAGGAGTTGTTGGAAACTTGATATTTTGTATTAAAACAATTTGTTTCATGTTACCTGGTTGATGTAATATTTGACATTTTGGTTATGTTTATGCATTTAGACTTTTATACTATTGTGCTCAACAATCACGACTTAGTCGCCGCACCTCGATTTTTCCGCCATCACGATCGGGGTGTGACAAGCAACCTCCGGGTTTTCCTGACCCAGACTTTCCTGATCACGTATACAAGTTGAGCAAGGCGCTGTATGGATTACATCAGGCACCTCGTGCCTGGTATTCAACGTTATCGGACTACTTGCTAGAAAATGGTTTTGAAAGGGATTTGATCGACAGTACTTTGTTTGTGAAGAGAGAAGGAAGTGACTTCCTGCTAGTTCAAGTCTACGTGGATGACATCATATTTGCTGCATCAAGAGTCTCCATGTGTCAGGATTTTGAGGCCGTTATGAAGAAAAGATTTGAGATGAGTGCTATGGGTGAACTAACGTTCTTTTTAGGATTGCAGGTTGATCAAAAGAAGGATGGGATGTTCATTCATCAAACAAAATATGTTCATGATGTCCTCAAGCGCTTCAAGATGGAGGACTCTTCTCCATTTGACACTCCAATTTGCGTCAACCACAAGTTGGGAGTTGAAATAGACGGTGACGCAGATGTGGACCCAACTCAGTATCGGGCTATAATAGGTTCTTTGATGTATTTAACTGCTTCTAGGCCTGATATAATGTTTGCTGTTTGTCTTTGTGCTCGTTTTCAGGCAAACCCAAAGGAATCTCACATGAAAGGTGTGAAGAGGATTTTGCGGTATCTCAAAGGCAAGCCGAAGCTAGGGTTGTGGTACCCGAAGGGAGGAGACGTAGAACTGGTAGCATATACAGATTCTGATTATGGAGGATGCAATCAGAGTCGGAAGTCGACAACAGGAGGATGTCAGTTTCTCGGTGGAAGATTAGTTTCATGGCAGTGCAAGAAACAGACGTCAGTCGCAATCTCAACGTGCGAAGCTAAATATATGGCAGCATCCAACTGCTGTTCTCAGGTTTTGTGGATTCAGCAACAATTGCGCGACTATGGTCTGAATTTCTTACTCACTCCTATTTTAATTGATAACACTGCTGCCATCTCAGTAATTAACAATCCCGTGAAACATAGTAAAACTAAACATATTGACATTCGTCATCATTTCATACGGGATTGTGCTGAGAAGAAACTGATCAAGGTCGAAAAGGTCGATACGCTGGAAAATTTCTCTGATTTATTTACAAAAGCGTTTGATAAATCCAGATTTCAAAACCTAATTGAGCTGAACGGGATGATCAATCCCGAGTAACCATGTTTTTGTGTTTATTTAAAAAAAAAAAAAAATTAATTATTAGTACTTATGAAGTTATTGTAACATTCGAGAGTTCAAGATATCGAGACTTCTCAATCATGGAGTAAGAATGAATACGGGATCCAGACATAGAATACTTACAAGTTAATCAGACACTATGGGTCGAAGTCAATTCGGGGTGACTTGGGGAAAGCCAAATACGCTTTGATCCTCGTTTTTGTGTTTATTTAAAAAAAAAAAAAAAAAACATCACTATTGCTTAAAATTAGTCGGTTACCTCAGTGTGATGGACATATCATCGGATATGTTTTGGTCCTCGTTTCTACTTAGAGAATGAGGGTCGCCATTAACCAGATGACTGAAAGTGACCGGGGCAGTTAAGATGTGTTTTCTTTATGTCGCTGAAAATTAGTTGGTCATTCTTAGTGAGAAGGACACATACTTGTATGTGGTCGGTCCAGTTGATCCATTGGATCTTCGGGATTGCCGTTTACCTGAAGACTTTGACGTGATCAGGGGTGACTAAAGTCAAAATTTTTTAGGGAAATGAAATTACTTTTCAAGTCTAATACTTCGTAAGAAGTTCTTTGCTATGTTTAACAGAAAATTGACCCAACCTTGGAAAATGATATATATACTAACTTTGTGTGCTTAACTAGTGAAGTTATTAGGCTTAAAAGGCTTTAGGACAATCATTGGATGTCATGGTAACTTTTTATGGTGCGTAAAAGTAGATGTGATACAAATTAAAGTTTACTTGATTTTATGTGGAAACTCCTTAAGAGTTTTGCGTGTCTTCATGTATATCTTTCCGAATGATAGGCAGAAAAGTGATTACCCAGTCATACACGAGCCCGTAAGTGTTCTGATTCACGTGAAGAAGGCGTTTCAAGACACTGCAGTGATCCAGATTCGGGACTTGCAGTTGCTTATTACTCTGAAGTCTATAAGTACGTTTAAAAAAAAAAAACAAAAAAAAAAAAATTAATTATTAGTACTTATGAAGTTATTGTAACATTCGAGAGTTCAAGATATCGAGACTTCTCAATCATGGAGTAAGAATGAATACGGGATCCAGACATAGAATACTTACAAGTTAATCAGACACTATGGGTAGAAGTCAATTCGGGGTGACTTGGGGAAAGCCAAATACGCTTTGAGGATAGATAGGAGGCATCAATATTTCTGAGTTGTTGCCCACTTAAATTTTAAGGATTAATTGAACCTAACTCGTATCACAGAAACGATGAAAACCATCTTAAGTAAATTACCTGCTCACAACCTGTCTCTATATGTCATAATACAGCTAAACACGGATCTATGTAACAGTCACGTAATTAGTATGATTCCTGTTAGGATCTTTTCTGAAACGTGGCGTCCCTGACTAGACTGAAATTTGATCCCTTATTCGTTAAATTTTTATAAGTTTTTCCTATTTTTGTAGTTGTATTATTTTATAACTGGTTACTTAGACATGATCATATTTGTTTAACTCTTTTTGGAAGTTTCAAATGTTAATTGCAAAATGTTCAAACTTAAAGGTTTGATTTTGAAATTATAGGCGAAGTTGTTGAATCAGGCGAACTTGTGCTTAACTTCGCCTAGGCGAAGTTATCCGTAACTTCGCCTGAACTACACTGACCCTATATAAGGATTTTTAAACAGTGAAATTCATTATTTTCACATAATCCAGCGAACTTAAGCTCAGCTTTTCGGCGAACTTATCATCTTTTTCCGATTTCGATCTTCGTTTCCAGTTTCTATTATCAGTTGAGGGTACGTGTTGTCGATATACCTCACAAACATGTTCTTTCATGGTCGTTTTTACCCGGTTCGAGACCTCGGGTCGTCGGACCTTCAAAACCGAAACTTTCAAAACTTGTGTTAACGTGTACATGGACATTCTTCTCATCTAAACATCCTTAATATCATGTGTTTTGATGTCCTTGATCGTCGAACTTAGCCGAAATCACCGGATTTCCGGTGGTTGGAATCCTAACAGTCGCCGATTCAGTTGTAGGCGAAGTTAGGGTTTAGGCGAAGTTATCCGCAACTTCGCCTGGGGCTTAATTTCCCTTGAGGCGAAGTTATCCGCAACTTCGCCTGAAGCTTAATTTCGCCTAACACTTATCTTCGCCTGAGGCGATGTTGTGATAAGGCGAAGTTAATATCAACTTCGCCTAGACCATTTTACTTAAAATTAATTAGACGAACTTACAGATGAAGCGAAGTTGTTCCCAACTTCGCCTCACCTTTAACTTCGCCTATACATGTTTGATCACAACTTCGCTCATGGTATAAAGCGAACTTGTGAGTTGCTTAACGGTTATCTAACTTGTTTCGTTTAGTGCAGATATGGCTGCTGTTGGAGGAGCTGGTGGTGATGACGGTGACGATCAGAGGCAATTCTTTCCAGCTCATAACCAGTTCATCACTCTAGATCCAGATGCAAAAGGCGTGGAGGACTACAGGGAGATTATTACTTTTCTCCTGCGCTCAAGAATATTTCATGCTATCACAACTACCCTGCCTATTTCACTACCGAATATTGAAGACTTTTGGTAGACGGTAGAGTATGATTGCCGGGTTGAGCCCCCGGTGATGCGAGCCACCGTTAATGGTCAAGTTGTTCAGTTTTCCTCTGAACACATACGGGTGGCGTTGCAATTTGGAGAAGAAACAAGAGATGACCCAACGGAGTTTGTTGCTCCTTTTCGTGATGGCGCGTTCCTCAGGATGGGGTATTCAGGTCTCTTAGGGGATACACAGCGAAGGAAAGGATTTTTATTAGATCAGTGGCGCTTCCTAATGCACGTCATGATAGTATGTATGTCAGGACGGAAGGCGGGCACTGATGGAATGGGTGCGACGATGCAGTCTGCTATGACTGCCCTGACTTACAATAAAAGATATTCCCTTAGTCAGATGATCTTTTACGAGATCGATCGTCAGAGGAGGGCTGTGGCGCGTGAGCGGTTAACAATGTATCCACGATTCCTACAGATGATTTTAAATCATGTGGCTACGTCGCTACCTCAAAGACGCCCTATTCGATACGTGGAATGTGTGACGAAACGTATCTTTGCTCAGTGTCGCACTTCCAGCGCATGAAGCAAGCCTGAGCTGCGTCCCAGGCATACTCCGCTTTTTGGGTATCTTATAAACCCGGAGTATGTGCCTGCGGCAGGGGACGAGTTTAGGGACCCAAGACAACAACAGGCGGCAGCACCCCAGGCTGTATCAGCTGCGCCTGCTGTATCTACTGCTGTATCTGCTGCTGTGCCAGCTTCTAAGATTGATCTTGACGCCATGTTCGGCGGGCAAGGGTTGTTTGATATGGACCGAGTTGATCCACATGAGAATATTCAAGTCTCGGGTCCACAAGCTTATTTTGATGATGTGATGGAAGAGGCCAGACGGATGATGGTGAGGCATGAGAGAACGGTGGGTAAGCAGAAGAGAATTGTTGACGACGACGATGAGGAAGATGATGAAGAAGAAGCTGTGCAGCTGGTGAGAAAGCGCTCACGAAGGGAAACAACAGGTATGGGATTAGGAGCCGGAGAGACTTCAAGGTTTGCACGTTTTGCTCCACCTGCCTTGTCTGGTATGTCCCTTGTTCCTACCTCTGTGCAGGTATCGAGTACAAGCGCTACGGTTGTTCCCGTAGTGGCTACATCGTCGGCTGACATTCCATTGGTCACGGCCGTCCAGACGTCGGCTCCAGCAATTGTGTCTCTACCACCTCCAATGCTTACTCCATCGGTGGTAGTAGCACGATTTGTTGAGTCTACGGTCACCACTACTGCAGGAGTATCGGGTACGGTACCACCTGCGGACACGCCCAGTTCTGACTCGGAACGGATAGCTTCACTAGAGCGGATTGTAGCTGAGCAGTCAAAGACTATTCAAAGCCTAGTGGAAGCAAATCAATTGCAGGCATCCCTCCTGGCTGAGCACGGGAAAATAATAGATGCCTTGAAGGTGTTCTTGGCATCTCAGGGGGAGATGAGCTGTAGAGGAGATGAGTTGAGGACCAAGCGTAGAGAAGACCGAGACGATGATCCCAATGCACCGGAAGGTGCAGGTGGTGAGCTGCCAAGAACCTCTCAGGCTCTTGGGGCTTCCACAGCTGAGGGGGAGTCTACCGAAGCGGCTGGTGGTGATGATGTAGTGATGGTGGAGGATGACGTGATCGATGCGCTGAAGGAACTTGATGATGACATGTTCAGCGACGATGTGTTATTTGATGAAGATGTTCTGCCAATTAGTGAGATTGAAATGATTGGTGCAGAAATTGTGGTTGAGAATGTGATAGAGGAAGGAGAAATTGTTGAAGAAAATGTCGAGCATGAGATCCCTGTGGTTGAACAGTCGACTATATGTGAAGCTGCTGAGGTTGACAACACTGAGTGGGAAGAACAGCCAAATTGAATGGAAGGCTGCGCTCAGTGGTTTGTAAAGACGAAGAAGCCTGCAGTACCAACGATGTTCAAGAAGTCATACAATATAAAGGGATATGCAGAGTCGAAGAAAGGAATCATATGCTGTTTGTACGATGAAGAGTTGAGATTATTTGTGATCAAACGTTACGACGGCATTCAGTACTTCAAGAGGATGTTAAGATCCCTGAATACCTTACCGGAGTGTGAGGTGAAAGACTTAGCGAGACTGGGGCTGATAAACCGAAGTAATGATAATATGGCGAGGATGATTGGGAAAATTGTTTGGAAGGAGGCCATCAAAGATAAAAAGTTTGAACTTCTGAAGCCTCAGAAAGGGAAGTTAGTGGAAGATAAAGATAGAGGGATGAGGGCAGACGGCAAACCATGGATGGTTATGAAGTATAAACCAGTCCGTAATTTAAAAGAAGTGCCGATGAAGGTGATGCCCAAGAATGTCTTAAAAGATTTGAAATGGTGGTACGTGGACTGTGAGACTGCTGAAGCAGTCATGGAGGATGAAGATGAGCAAGAGATTATGAGGGTGTATGATCCTATGCACCTAGTCAATCTGTCTCAAGCTGACTTGCAGGTACTACACGCTAAGAAGATTTTCTACATTCCTGCTTGGAAAGAGGAAGCTAAGAAGTACCAGAAGCTGGTCTCTGTATGTGTTAGACAGGGAGTGCATGCTTGAGGGGATGCAGAGAGAAGACGAGAGATTACAAGACACAAGCTATGAAGATCAAGATATGAAGCTACTGCCAAGGGGGAGTCTGTTGGTACATAGATGTCAGTAGTTCATAGTCTAGCGTTTGTAATCGAGTCTGTAATGTAATTGTGTTTAAGTTTATCTTTATGTATGTAAGCGAAGTTGTCAACAAGTTCGCTTAGGCGAACTTGTTGAACACGCGAAGTTGTTGACAAGTTCGCCTAGGCGAACTTGTTCAACGAGCGAAGTTATTGACAACTTCGCCTGAGGCGAAGTTGTCGTGTATTTAAGTAACCTACGGGTTACTGTTTAAGGGTTGGTTTTTGATAGTTTGTTTTAGAGTTCGTGAGAGTTGTGATCATTTCACGTGTCAAGTGTCTGTAATAGATATGGTTCGAGTTATAATATAACGTGGTTTCGTTTGTATCGTGTGTTCGTGTTTTACGTATTCTACGCTCGTAACTACCTACGCAGGGATTCCGCACCTTCGCAGATAGCGATATCCCGTGTAAGATCCGTCCGGGAACCTACAACCATATAAACTTTAATACTTATCACCTGATGAGAATTTTTGAACAGACGATGGGATATCAGGGGACAGTACATGAGGGGCAATTTCAAAAGGGAATGTTCCCTATGTTGTACAGATTTTTGATACACCATGTGACACAAGGGTTTGCTCCACGGAAGGGGTCATGGACTCTAATGAGTCGTGATCTAGCTAATGCCACTATTGGTATTGTATATGATCTGTCTTTTAACTTTTCAAAGATGATATTTGAAGGCATGGTGGGAAATTAAAGAAGGCTGAGGTAGATAGATTTTTGCAGTATCCAAGGTTTCTATAGATAATTTTTAATCAAGAATTGCAAGATCTACCCACTATTGGCATAACCCACCTACTCCAGAACCCTGACACTTACAAGAGAATTAAGAATCAGGGTGTGGCCAATCGATTCAATGCTGAAGTTCCTTTTGAGATTTTACCATGGTTGTTAGACCATAATTTGGATGTGATGCCTGTGCCTGAGTTAAGCTCAGAGGAGGAAGAAGTTGATGATGTTGAGAGTGATGATGACGACTCTAATGATGGAGATGATGATGTGAATGGAGATGATGGAGGAGCTGGGGTAGCTACGGACATTGTTGCACCTGATCAGGGGGAGCAAATTGAGCAAATTGATCAGCCTATTCCAACACCACCACAGTCACCACCACACCTTGACCAACCAATTATACCACCAACACCACCAACATTTAGCCCAGGTCATTCTGATCCATTCATTTCAAGCCCACCTCATACACAATCACCACCACCATCCTTATTCCAAACTCACACCACTGAACAACCTGAGTTTGAACATTTCACCACATCACCACCTTCAACACCACCCACTGACACTGACCTTCTAACCTTGTTGAAAGAAAATGCTGAGTGGAGAAGAAGAAATGAGGAGGTGACAGAGGAGAACGTGATGCTGTTAGAGAAGTTGGTGCAAGCAAACTTAAGAATTCAAGCCCTGGTGCAGGAGGTTGAGAAGACCTCAGCTGCCTCAAAACAGGGGGAGAATGAATCTATACCAACTGTCTCTGGTGTAAATGTTGAAAAAAATGGAACAGTTGTTGTGATTGCAGACAGTTTAAAATTGATTATGACTGAGTATGATGATAAAGAGGAAAGTAGTGAGGAGAGGAGGATTGAGGATGAAGAGTATGGTGGTGACAGATCAGATGTTGGTGAACAAGACTATGATTACAATGAAGAAAGAATTGATGAGGAGAATGTTGAGAGAGTGGATGAGACTGAAAAGACAAATGTTGAGGAAAATGTAGAGAATGTAGCTGTAACTGATATGGCTACTGATGTTTTAACTGACATGATTGGAGTTGAGACAACTGAAGTGTTAAATGAAGGAGATACTGCTGTTGAGGAGCCCATCACTCAAATTGAACAACCAGAAAGCTCCAAGAGGGCAGAGTTTAATCCTGAGTTAGAGGCTCTAGAAAAAGAAATTGATGACTATGAACAGTCTGAGGATGAAGAGGATGTAAGGAGGAGGATTGAGAAAGGTAAGGCAAAAGTCAGTGTAGAAGAGCCTGTTGAGGCATATCATGAAAAAGATGTGTTGTTTACAGATGATGATACTGCTGATGCTAATGCTCTGAGAGAACAAGAGAACATCTTAAGAGAAACAAGGGATATGGAAATTCTAGCCCAGTCCATGACTTCTGAACAAATTGCAGAACAGGAGATCTTGATCAAACAAGCCAAACTTGCAAAAGAAATTTCTGATGATGTGGCTGATCAAGAAGTAATTGAAGCCTTGATTAAGCTGAGAGAGCAAGAGGAGGCTGAAAAATCATTGGCTGTGGTGGTTAGCAAGTTTCAATCTGAAAGTCAACAATCAGAAACTGCTGAACCAACCAATCTGAATACTGGTCTGATTATTGAAGAAGAAATTGGTGAGTCCATTGCTTCAATGGCTGCCAAGAAATGGACTGAGCAAGTAAAAGAAGATCTGAAGAAGAATCCTACTGACAGCTGGTCAGAAAGGGTGAATGTTCCTGAGCCTCATGAAGAATTTACTGAAAAAGTCAATAGGTTTGCCAAGACCTACATGAGGAGAAAGAGGACATATGAGCAGTCTGAACATGAAAGAGCTGATAAGAGGGGCAAGTGGGATGATAAGAACAAGTATTTTGTTTCAACACCAGAAGATGAAGCTATTCCTATAAGGGCTGTCCCACTACAAACCTTGCAACCAGGTGAAAGAGGTCAAGGTGTCCCTGATGTGCCAAACAGAAGTGAACCAGATCATCCACCTTCTGATGAACCAAAGATTGATGCAATAAATGATTTAACTGAAGGAGAGGATGAGTCTGAGGATTCAGATGATAATGATGATGACCCTGAGAATAATCAAGAAAAAACTGTCAAAGATGCCAATGTTGTGTCCCCACAAGTTGTGGTGACTGATGAACAGAGGGCAAACATTGAGTTGAGTATGAGAGAGGCTAAGAAGAGTCATCCTTTGGTTGTAAAATTGATAAAATATGGAATAAGTTTTGACTCATTGGCTGATCTTGAAGATGATCAATTGCAGAAAAGACTTGATAAAGAGAGAGATGCTCTGAAGAAAAAGATGGAAGAGAAAAACAGAGAGAGTCAAAAATTCAGGGATTATCTCAGAAGGCACAACTATTCTGAAAAAAATCTGTCTCAATTTAACTTTGACCAACTTCAAGATTTATACAACAGTGAGAGAGAAAAGGTCATTGGAAAATGTATAAAAGAGAATGAGAAACTTAAAAAGACAGAAGCTTTGAAGAAAAAGTTTGGAGGAATGTGTGGATACCTGCTGGAGAGAGGTATGAAGCCTGAAATTGTTGAGCATCTGTCAAGAGAATAAGTGGTAGACCAGTATAATAAATTGAAGAGAAAAGAAAAGCTGAAAAGAGCTCAAACTGAAAGGTCTACCAAACAGGCTGAAGAAACTGATGAACCTCATGCTAAGAAAAGAAGAATTCAAACCTTGAGGGAGAAGACAAAAGAACAAGTCAGATCAGTTGAAACCCCTACTCCTCAAGAAGTAAAGCTTGAACCTGAGGATGAACCATTTGTTCCTTGGGAGAATGAAGAGATGATCAACATTCTGAGGAACATAATGATCAAACAAAGGGGAATGAGTGAAGCAGACTTTAATGTCTTGGAAATGGAGGATCTGAAAAACCTTTTCTATCTTCAAAAGAATGAATGGGAAAAATCTTTAAGAGAAGGTGAGAACCTAAGATACTATGCAGATGGAAGATTTGTACCTGCTGGGTTGGCAAAAACTCCTTGAATGACAAAAATGTTACTAGAACATAAAGAACATGGAGTAGATGTTGTTGAACTTGCCAATCTTCCAACTGAAATGGTAGAGGCTATCTACATAAAGTTTTTCAACTTAAGGCTTGGGAACCAAAGAAGTCTATTCCTTTCAGGCCTCCAATTTCAAGAAGATTTCCACAAGGTGGAAGAGGTCAAGGAGGAAGAGGTGAATCATGCAGTTCTGCACAACAAAGAGCCAGACCACAATCTGATGTGGATCTACCAAGAGAACTGTACTTTGATTCTGTTACTGAGTCATTGAAGGTGATTATGGAAAGCAGACAATTGAGAAAGATTGTTGTTGGGAGTGACTTCCGTGAATACAATGAAGAACTACTGAAAAGGATGGTGACTCTTAGATTGTATGATTATCGGAACAGAAACAAATTGGCAGGTAGACAGATGAATGATCTGTCAAAATTCTTGTATGAAGAAGCTGACAAAGGGTTCACATTCTTTAAAGAAAAGAGAAGCTGGAGAATGATTCGGCTTCACAAGTCAAAGAGGACAGAAAAATTGAAGAGAATGGACATTGCTGAAAGGGACTTTGTGATGAATGCCAAAGATAGGAATCCCCTATCAAATATGAACACATGAATAAGTCTTGAAAGAAGAATGACACGGCCCAACTACACTGTGCAAAGAAATGGTATCATTGCAGAACTAGAATAAAAAGAAAATGCCGGTCACTATGTACTAAAAAATTCTGATGGAAAGGTTCTGGCCATAATCAAGAAAGATGCAGATTTGACCTACTTGCATAATGAAGACTTGATGGATATAAGAGATTTGGTGATTCCAGAAGGGCACATTCACTACCAAATTCTCAATATCTTTAGAGAAAGAGCTACATCTGTAATAGCAATGAGAAGACAAGCTGCCTACAATGAATGGAAAAGACAAAATTTCTAGAATAGGCTTTCTTAATGTCTACAGACAGTTTTTGAATATCTAATTTGTTTATTTTATTTGATTATGTAATTTGACTTTGAATTTTGATGTGTATTTTTAACTAAGTGTATGTAACCTTAGAAATGTTTTGGGTCAGCTGAGGTGTTCCAATCTAGGGGGAGATTGTTGAGTCAAACAATTGACCTAAGGGGAAGATTGTTGAGTCAAAGATTTGACCAAAATGAAGTACATGGAAGATTGGAATCTTCTCAACCTCCTCAGAATTCGCTAAGTATGGATCCGGGCACACATTAGACTTCCGAGCAAGCTTTTACTTAGCCGGGTACGATATTTTGTCTACCGGGCAAGGTTTACTTCAAGTAGTCTTCTTTAGTGGATATCCGAGCAGGGTTTGCAAATTAGTGCATTGCCGGGCAAGGTTCACTTTGTCAAGCAAGTCTGTTCTTCATAGCCAAGTAGAGTTCACTCCCGAGTAAGCTTTTGGCTAACCAAGTCCATGAAGCCAAGTGATTGGATGACCGGACAAGGTATTCTTTAATAATTATGGTCCGAGCAAGCTTGATGTATAAATGGAATATCTCTAAGTAACATCGGGCAAGGTTCAACTCAAGCAAGGAACAGTCTTCCCGAGTATACTTTGCTAATAAGTTATTGTATAGCAAGGAGTTGATTGGACCATCGAAGAACAAGGTTGCTCGTAAGGGTTTGTCGGGCAAAGTCTGGCAAAGTCAAGAAGACTGAAGTTTACCCGGTGAGTATACTCTTCAAGTAAAGTCTACCCGGAAACTGATCTCGAGCACACTTCTATGTTACCAAGTCTAAAGCAGGAAAAGCACACATTCTACTCGGAGAAGTTTACTTATCCAGAGCCTACCCGGAAGACTTGTTTTACACTTAGAATATTTTCTGATTATGTAATTTGAATATGTATGTACGTTTGGGGTTTCTTGAAGGAATGACAGCTGTCCTAGGGTGGCAGGCCTAAAAATAAAATGTTTTAGGGCATGCCGCCTAAGACGGATTTTGAGCCTTTACACTTTTCGGATAACAAATAATATTTCTTGAAAGTGACGGCTGTCCTAGGATTCGTACAGATTTAACCCTCCTTCAAGAAACCTAAATCGATTATCCTATTTGTATGATGAATGTTATATAAATGGAAATCTTTTAAGTGAATCTTGTTTGTGTTGGTTATCATTGAATACTTATTAAGCAACCGTATATTTGTTATTGATTCCGCCTTTAACAAACGGATATCTTTCAAAATATAGCAACCCGTCATTAACTCCCTTGTCGACACATCAATCTGTGTTAGTTATGACATGATTTGAATAAGATCCAGCTGAAATCGAGGGACCAGACATGACCAAACCACAAGGACGATTTTGGCACTTTACTCGGAAAATGACAAATTTTTGGCCAATTTTGGCACTTTACAGATCATATTCAACCAGGATTTAGAAAGATTGCCCACAATTTGGACAACCCATGTGTTACAAGATCCAAATACATATAAAAGGATTGCACCTCTAAGTAGAACAAGCAGGTTCAATCCTGAGGAGGAGTTTGAGATTTTACCATGGTTATTGATTGATGATTTTGAAAATTTCCCTCTACCTGAGCTAACCTCTGAGGAAGAGGAGGATGATGAGGAATCAGAGGATGATGATAGTGATGATGGAGATGGTAATGAAGGAGGAGGAGTAGGAGTTTTTGTGGAGGATGTACAAGTTCAGGGGGAGTCTCAACCAATACCAACCCCCAACCACACCCTTAGACACACCACCACAAACACCACCTTACCCACCCTCACCAAATGACCAAACAATTCAATCCCCACCCCAAAGCCTACCTAAATCATCACACCAATCACCACCTCAATCCACATCCGAACCTTTAACTGAAACCATTACAAAATCTCAGCCTACCCATGAAGCATATATCCTAGAAACCCTACACACACATCTACATACATTTCCATCCACACCAAGTAGATCCCCAAGCCCTATCACTGATCCTACCCCTTCACAAAATCAACCCATAACCCCACCAACTTACTCAACATTTGACCCATCTTTTGAATCACCACCCAATACCCCTCCCCATTCTTACCATATTTATAAAAGGAACTTTGATTTGATAAGAGAAGCTATGGAGTTGAGAGGTGAGAATGCTGGATTGTTGAGAGAAAATGAGGATTTGAAAGCTCAGTTGGCCCAGGCACTTTTAAAGATTTAAACCCTGGAGCAGGAGGTTGAGAAGACCTCAGCTGCCCCAAAACAGGGGGAGAATATTCCACATGATGAGGCAACTAGAGCTGATGAGGAGATTGTGAATGTGGATAATACAAGAAAAAAGACAGTTGATGATGATGGCTTGAAAAGAATATTAAATGCCAATGGTGACAGTGCTGATGAAAATAGTGGTGAAAGAATGATATTTGAAGAAGATTATGAAGGAGATAGATCTGATGATGATATTTAAAACTATGATGTGAATAATGATGAAGTACTGAACACTGTGTATGGTGACTTTGATGATGATCTGATGAGGAAGGAGAAAGAGATCGTGGAGGAAATGGAAGATCAAAATGTGATGACATCTGAAACTGTAGAAACTGATGTTTTGGATGATACTGTGATTGATGATGCAGTGATGACTGAGAATGTTGCAGCTGAGGAACCTATTTCAACTGAAATTCATGAAGAAGGTTCCAAGAAGGCTGACCTTGGCAAGGAGATGGAGGACTTGTCAGATGATATTGATAATTTTCCACCTGAAACAGAGGAAGAAAAGGAAAAGCCATTGTTGAGAGTGATGATGAAGAAGATGAGCCTGTTAGGGTGAATGTTGATGAAGAAGACGAAGATGAAAATGCTGCTGCTGCCAAAAGGCTTGAGCAAGTCTTAAAAGAAACAAGGGAGAGGGAGTACATTCCCCAAACCCTATCTGTAGAAGAGTTGGCAGAGAAGGAAAATCTGTTTGATCAAGCCAACATTGCTAAAGTCTTTAATGAAGAAGAAAACAATAGATCAAATGAAGGAAAAACTCTCTAAGTTGCATGAAGAATTTGCAGAAAAGGTGAACATGTTTGCAAAGATATACACAAGAAAAAGAAAAGCCAATGAACAAGCTGAGAGAGAAAAATCTCCTAAGAAGGGAAAATGGGATGAAAAGAATAAATACTTTGTTGAGACCCCTTGAAGAACAAGAATAAGTACTCTGCTGAGACCCCTTTATTTGTGGAAGGTTTGTACCAGCTGGAATACTTGATGATGAGAAAATCTTAGATATGATTGGAAGACTACACATGGATGCATGTGAAAACCTGTTTGAACTGATTAGATTGCCTGCTGAGTTGGTTGTAGGAATGTATAGAAAAACATTTGGAGTCAAAGGGCCTACCAAGCCAATGAAGTCTGTTCCAACCAGGCCCTCAGCTTCAAGAACACATACTTCAACTAGCTGGGGTGAGTCAAGCAGAGGAGGAATTCAAAGGGGAGAAAGAGTCCAAACTGACATAGATCTACCTATGACACTCTACTAAGACTCAGTCTCTCAAACCTTGAAGGTGATTAAGAGAAATCATTTTTAAAGATGACTTTGCTGAATTCAAAAGAGAGCAGTTGGAGAAAATGGCCACTCTTGAATTGTATGACTATCATGATAGTAGAAAGTTGGCTGGGAGACAACAAAATGAGCTGTCAAGGTACATGAGAAGTGAAGCTGAAAAGGGATTTCCTCTTCTTAATCAAAAGAAGAAATGGGAACTGACCAAGCATGAGAGGAACAAAAGATTAAAACGTATGAGGAATATAAGGGATGCTGAGTATAGTTATGTTTCAAAAGTCAGAAACTACAATCCCTTGTCTAACATGAACACCTATATAAGTAGGAGAAGGAGAATGACACGCCTAAACCATGAAGTCCAGAAGAATGGCCGAATTGCTGAAATTGAATACAAAGAAAATGATGGCCACTACATTCTTCGAAACTCAGATGGACTTATCTTGGGGATAATCAGAAATGATGAAGACCTGACCTTTTCTCATAGAGAAGATTTGAGGGTTATAATGGAAATGAAGATTCCTGAGAATCACCCTCATTATCGAATTCTATCCATCTTTCAGCAAAGGGCAGGAACAGTACTAGTTGAACGAAGACAAGCAGCCCACAAAGCAAGAAGAAGATGATTCTTAGTATAGGGTTTGCTATGTAATGTCTACGGACAAATTTTCAACTATGTAATCTTTTGATTTCGATTTGATGTGTATTTTGACTGAGTGTAAGTAACCTTAGAGATGTTTTGGGACAGCTGACGTGTTCCAATCTAGGGGGAGATTGTTGAGTCAAATAGTTGACTTGAAATGACCTAAGGAAGTTTAAGGGAGATTGAAATCTTCTCAACACTCCTCAGAAATTGCCAAGTATGGAGGCCGATCACACTTGTTTATCCGAGCAGGGTTTTACTTTTCCTAGCAAGGTATTTTGCCTATCGGGCAAGGTTATCTTCTTGAAGTCTTCTTAAGTGATGATCCGAGCAGGGTTCACTTTGACTAGCAAAGGTGTTCTTCAAGCCGAGCATAGTTTTCTTACTTGCAAACTCTTGGCTAAACCAAGATTCTGAAGCCAAGTATTTGGAAGATCTAGCAAGGTTTGAATAATAAACACTAGTCCTAGCATGCTTGTTGAAAGTGATCAAGACATATTCTAAGTAATTTCTCCAGCAAGGTTCAGCTCCGAGCAAGCTACAGTGCTACCAGCACAGTTCAAACAGTGTTACCAACACACTATGGTTTGCTTAATAAGTTATTATTTAACAAAGAGTTGAAGGGATTCATGAAGAACAGTTTGCTCGTAGGACCATATCGAGCAAAGTTTGCTATGGTCAAGAAGATTGAAGTCTGCTAGGTGAGTATTTTCGAAGGAAAATACTCTAAGTAAAGTCTACCCGGAGAACTGTTCACCACCACACTTCAAGGTTACCAGGTCTACTCGTAAAAGACAAAAGGCACAAAGCCTACTCAGAGAAGACAACTGACATAATGTCTACCCGGAATACCGGTTTTTACACTAAGTATATTTTTGAATATGTTATTTGATTATGTACCAATCAATAGGGTTTCTAGAAGGAATGACAGATGTCAGGTGGTGGCAGGCCTATAAATAGAATAATTTAGGGCGCGCCTCCACAGACAAGAGACGGGTTACACTTTTCAGGCCTAAGATAATATTTTATGATATTGAGTGTGACAGATGTCATAGGATTATTATGGACAAAACATTCCTTACAAGAAACCCTAATCGATTAACATTTGTATGAATATTTTCTATAAATGGAAATCTTTTGAGTTATTATTTGTGTTTGTTACATTTATTAATCCTTAAGCAACAACTCTGTTTGTTTCTGTTTCTGCCGTTAACAAACAGTTTTCCTTAACCAAAATAGCAACCGTCATTAACCTTCTTGTCGACACATTTATTGTGTGCGTTATGACATTATTGTGAGTGTGAGTGATCATTTTCGCGACCTAACACTATTTTTCCTCTCCAACTTCCTTTTAATGTGTTCAGCTTCACCATCAATCATCTCCTGCAGCTCCTCATCTGTCATTGTAGCCAGGGTTTCAAACTTATATCTATGGTTGATCAATCCCAGAATTTTCGGATCATTCCTCATTGTATCATCCAACATTTTTTGTATGTTCTCCCTATGTTCATCTGTCATTTCAATATTTGGGGAGTCAGCAATGTTATCTATTTCATAAGAGAAGTCATCAAGAGCCTCTATCATAGGCTCATTCACTTCAGGCTCATCATCAGGCATAACAGTTTGTAGAGGAACAGCCTTGACAGGATTGTCCTTTGGACTTTCAACAATATACTCAGTTCGTTCAAAATCATCCATCACTGTACTTTTCATCTTAGGACTTTCCACCACATACTCAACCCTCTTAGGATGTGCACTTTTGTTCTCATAAAGTATTTCTTTCCATATTTTCCCCATATATCAAGGTCCCACTCATCTGGATTTTTCTCAAAATCTTCCTCCGACTCCTTAACCCATGCTTTAGTAGCAATTCTAGTTACTGATTCTCCAGCTTCATCAGTCACCAATTTTTTTTCAGGTTGGGCTTGTTTTAGATTAGATATGACTAGAGACAAGGTGTTGTCAACTTATTCAATTTGTTTAAACATAATTAAGCTTTCAATCACCTCGTGGTCTACCTCCCATTCTTCATTCAAAGTTTTTGTAATATGAGCCTCCTCCATTAGAATTTCCTGTTGTACAACCTCCTGCTCAGTTAAGGATTTAGAAATCCTTTCTCTCTCCATCATATCAATCAAAGTGTCAGCATGCCTTTTGGCAGCTTGTTCATCAATTTCATTTACATCCAATACATCATCCGTAGACTTTTTCTTTTGAGTTTCTAGGGGATGCTGTTGTTCTTCAGTTTCAGCAATGGCTTTCCCTTTAGCCTTCCTCCTTTCCTCATCAGTTTCCCTCACCATTTCTAGTTCACAGGGAAAATTTTTCAATTTGATCAATTAGTTCCTCCATTTCTTCATCAATCACATCATCCTTCTTCTTAAAGGTTTCATCATTATCATTTTCCTCAGTCAACACCACCTCCTCTGTATTACCACCTTGATTAATGAATACATCTGTTTGAGGCTTAGCCGCCACAACATCAGTTTCTATTTCTTTAGTCAAATTGTTATCAATTTGTTTATCAACCTCATTTTCATCAATATTTTCACCATCAATCTCTTTCTCTTTCACCTTCTCCACTACATTCTCAATTGCCTAATTATTTACATCATAATTTTGTTCTCCTCCATCTGATTCATCATCGTGATAACCATTTTCCTCACCTCTCCTTTCCTCACTAACATCCTCCTCACCACTTCCATACAACTCACACAGATTTTTCAAGATATCCTTCCTCTCAACCTCAACATCCTCTTCCATAATATCACATTCATTGACTACGGGGCAGATTCTCCCCCTGTTTTAGTGCAGTTGAGGTCTTCTCAATCTCAACTTCTAGGGTTTGAATATTTTGTTTTGCCTAAGCCAACAAAGATTCTAATTCAGCATTCCTCTTCTTTAAGTCCTCATTCTATCCCCTTAGGTCAACATTCTTCCCCACATCATCCATATATCTGCTAAATAAATGAGCACCAGGGGAAGGGGATGGGGTTGGTTGCTGAGAATGGATCAGGTATGTTGGTTTGCGGTTGGATGGGCTCATTGGGTGAGCTTGGGCTTTCAAAAATGTTTGTGCTAGTTGAGGGTAACGGGTTTATGTTTTGGAGTAGAGGTAAAGTTGTGGTGTGGACAATTTCAAATATTGGCTAGTCATTTGTTTGGGATTGGGTTGGGGATTGGTAGGGTGTATTTGGCTGGTTTATTAGGTGTGCTTGGATGTGTTCTAGAATATATGGTTCATGGAAGGGTAGGTCTTGGGTTGGGATAATAGGTTGGTTAAGAATTTGTGTTAAGGGTGCGCTTTGGGTTTTTGGTTGTAGTTGGGTTTGGTTTTGGTTTTGGGTTTGTGAATTGGTTTGGCTTGGTGGTGAGTGGGTATGTATTGGTGGGGATAGAATAAAAGGTTCATTTTGTGGTGGTGGGGATGGTGTTTGGTATTATGGTGGGGATGTGATTTGTAGTTGGGATGGGCTATTGGGTGAGGCTGGTGGTGTAGGTAACGGTTGGTCCAAAATCTCCCCCCCTGTGCTTCTGCATCAACAACCTCATCGTCAATCAAAATTTCCTTCAAATCCTCCATCTCCTCCAGCACCTCCACCATTACCATCATCAGAATCATCATCAAAATCAATATCGTCATCACTCTCCTCTTCCTCCTCAGAACTGATATTTGGAACAAGTATGATAGCCAAATTGTTATCCAACAGCGACGACAAGATGCCAAACTCCACATCAGGGTTGAATCGGCTTGTTGATGCCAACTTTGCTATCCTCTTATAGACATTAGGATCTTGCAAAATATGAGTTGTTCCTATAGTTGGCAAATCAGGTAGTGCCTGATTGAAGATGATCTGCAGAAATCTTGGATAAACCAAGAATTTATCTTTGTCCTCCTTCCTCAAGTTTGCAACTAAGCCTTCAAATATCATCTTTGAAAAATTTAATGGCTGTCTGAAGATGACAGCCACTGTGGCATTAGCAAGATCACGACACATCAAAGTCCATGACCCTTTTTAGACACCAATCTGATCTAAACAATATCAATTATTAGTTGTAGATCTAATATACCTTAACCGGATCTAGTTCATTGTAATACTCTTAATCAATTATATATATATATATATACATATATGTATTAGTTATTAGATATATGTATTAGTAATACTTTACTGAAGACTTGACCTCGACCTCCTCTGTTGTCACATCCTCAACCTCGACCTCCTCATATTCATAAATAAACTACGTATTCATAGGAATCATTGGATCTTGTAAGACTTCCTCATCGTTCAACACCTTTACATCCTCTTCAGCTTCTAACACATCAAGTTCTTCATCGTTTAAACCCATCAGTATTGAAATCTACTCACGTGTCAGGGACCCATCAACAAACTGTCCCACCGCAATCTCATCCGCATTCACCATACTCCTCACCACCCCCGTGTTATCCATAAAAAGTACAATATTAGCCTTTATCGACTCGATTGGTTTGGAATTCGTTGAGTCTTGATAAACGACCAACTGTTTAAACACATCACTAACCCGACTTGTTCCAGCACCGGAGGATTAGCGGTGAGCTTGTTTCGGCTCACTACCTCCAGCTCCTGAGGCATCAAGATCTACCCCATCATTCTTTAGCTTTTGAAGTACATCTACTTTGCATGTCAGCTGCAGAATAAGATCCTCTTGCTCCTTTATTTTCACCCCCTGAGCCGTGACAATCTCACGTAGTTCCTTTGTTTCCTTTTGACAGTAGGAGATGAAACCCATCAGACGCCGTTGATTCAGCATCATTTGCTCTTGAGCTTGGCTATTAGCAGCCATTTGATTCTCATAAAGATGAATCAAACTCAAGAGCATGTTCATTTGATTTTCCTGGGGCATAGCATGGAAAGATGGAGGGATCGACAACACAGGACCTTGAGGACGAATAAACCTAATGAACGAAATGTACATAGGCTGTGTCGGCATCATAGTTGGTTTTGGTGAAACCACCGATGTAGCAGTAGTAGGCCTTGATAATGTAGATAAGACAGATTGAGGAATCATACCAAGACTAGGGTCTGATGTAAGTTTAGTCGTCAACGTCATTTCCGGGGTGCTAGTTGTAACAGGCACCACCGGTCTTTGAGGAGCATACGACCTTGGAACTTGAGGACCAAATGAAACTCCAGCACCTTCGGTTATACGACGTTTAGATCGCTCACCAGTAGCCACCTCTTTCCCTTTCCGCTTCTGTTGAGCAGCTTGAACATTAACTGCCTCAACTTCAGCACGTCGTTGAGTATCATCTCCACCTTCATCATCATCATCATCACCATCATCATTACCACCATCGTTCCCACCTGGACCCTCTTCACGCTCGGAAGCCGAATCATCGTGGATCCAACGATCATTAGAAGGACATTCGTATGTTGGATCAGATAAATGACCAATCAAGCATTGAGGATCTTGCATATATGATTTCATACGCTTGACGATATCAGATGTCATGTGTTCCATCTTCAACACATCATCTACTAACATCCGATCAATCTCCAAATTGGGAATCAAGTCTTGAACAATTAATTGTATAAAACGTGGATACATCAAAAATTTCCCACGTCGATTCTCGTCAAGACAATTCTCTTTGAGATGATAGAAGATCATCTCTGAGAAGTTGAATGGCTTGTTCAAGATCAATGCGACGAATTTTGATTGCAGCATAATATGACACTCGTTGAAACCTCCCTTCCCTCCACAAAGGCAATGAATAAGTACGTGTAGTAAGTACTTGTAAGTGGGACACAAGTATGCCTTGTTATACATGGACTTGTCAAGGTCTCCAGTGTAGAACACTCGATTAAATAACCCCCAAATCAAATCTTTATCAAACTCACTCGGGTTGTCCATATTATCTCCAAACTTTAACACCCATCTTATTGCCCCCATGATTAATAATGATAGACTGCCCTCTGACTTTAGCAACAATGTGGTTCTCGGATTCAATGTACCGTGCCGAGTTCCAGAATTGACGAACAATGCTAAAGTGAACGTTCGGCCTAGCAGTTACAACATAATGAATACGAGAGCGTCTTATGAAGGCCAGCAAATCTCCAAATAAATCCTCGTCAGCAAAGTTCATACCGACGAAAGCACACATATTATGTTTTTTGTTGAACGGTAATAGAGGGAGATACGATACTTGTTGTTGTTGTAACAATTGTTGCTCAACAGCAGGAGGATCCTGAATGATCTCGTCAGCCATAACTGAAAGTATATAAACCCGAGATATAGTAAAAACGGACAATAAATAATTTTGAAAATCCAAAATAAATCTAAGTATGATTCATTAAACTTACTGATTCATTATAACGAATCAGGTATTTCGTTATAACGATTTGCTTAGTTTGTTAGACATACAGAACCACGAACTAGTCATAACGAAATAATTTTGTAAACATAGCGGATTAAAAAACGAATGTGAAGTAATTCGTTATATGATTCACGAAGAAGGTAATTCGTTATGTCATCAATATCGAATTGAGCACGAATTGACCACGAATCAATATCAATTCGTTATCGCATAATGAATAAGCACAAAAAATGTTCAATTTTGACTTTCCAGAGTCAAAGTCAAAATTGATAAGAACATTTAAAGGTCAAATATGCAACCCAGATTCAATTTCACCATAATACACGATGAAATATCCTACAAATTACTCTAATCAACTCGGAATAGCATCGATAATCAATATACATTATTCATCTAAACCACATTAGGTTAAATAGGGTTTATACTTATAAGTTAAAACCGAACACATAATCGATTCAAAAACCCATCAAGTGTTGATGAAAATTAACGAAATGTGTCACGTTTTGATCCTTGATACCTTATGAATCTGAATTGATGAACGAAAACAGATTTTGTGAGGGTCGAGAATTCTTGAAAAATTTTGCCAGAGTATGTTTAGAGAAGACGAATAAGTGAAATGAAGTAATGAACTGAATCGTTCAACACTGTTCCCTATAAATAACGAATTAACACATTTCCCAAGACAATGAATCATTTGATTCGTTAATTTCTGAATTAATGAACTAGTTAATTCGTTATCTCATTCGTAGCACATGGAAATTACCACGTCCCAACGAATGAGTAATTCGTTAATAATTCACACGAAGCAAGAACGAACTAGAAGTGAGTTATGGTTAATTCGTTAATAATTCACACGAAGCAATAACGTTCTAGGTTCGCTAAAATCGGTGATTCTCGATCTGGAGGTGGTATGACTCATATGCTTGAGAGTGAGAAACACATATATATATAGAAATATATATATCTTTATCTGCTCGTTTATTATCAATTTTTTTTTTTTGATGGAATAAGAACGGGTTCAGGTACAGGTTCGTCCGTACATGAGGGTCGGTGGTTCGGGTGAACATAGGGGGTTATTAGGATATACGGTACCGGTGTTGGTAGGGTAAGGAACTTATCAATTTTGGTTGGGAGTGACGGTTACTAGATATTTCTGGTTAATGTCAAACGGGAGATCTAACTTGGTACTATCATAACTATGACCCGATAAGTCAGACTCATCATCAACCGATGCTCTTAGAAATTTCGGCATCCTCGGTACTTTTATTATTTCATCCCCCGGTTCCTTATCCGGGTCCCATTTCTCAATACATGTACCCACAAGATATGCACGTATATATATATATACACATTAGCACACATAAATAATATTATATACTTTACACATATGTTGCCATTTTTACCTATTAATGTACCCCGTGACTTTCCCTGAATTCCCTCGTGCGGACAAGTCTGTTATTATGTTCCGGACCATAACAACTCACTTGTCCATCCAAGTTCATCCAGACCACGTCACTATAAATTATTAGTTGATATTCAGATCCTATAATACTTGAGCTACTGGTTATATTTTAGGTATCTTTTAAAGACATCCTAATTCTTTTATAACCAATGGCTCTGATACCAAGTTCTGTAACACCCCGCAACCGCAGCGGAAACGTAAACGGGATGCGACAGACACCTCTGATATCAACCACATTGTTTATAAAGAAAACTGAATGCATTAATATACTTCAAAATTACATTATCTCATCTTTCATTACCGTCTAGGTGATACACACATCATACAATACGATTCATAATTCTATCTGTTATAATGTATCCTAACATCCCGCACACAAATCTTACACACATCAAGCACTTAGCACGTAAGCAATCACTTCATCTAAATTGTACCTGAAAAGCATGTGAGAAAACGGGTCAACTACGAATAGTTGGTGAGTTTCACAATTTTAGTAAACCATGATAAATCCATATCATAATATAATATTATCTGGGGACACTGTTAACCCAGTACTGTACTCACTCCGGGGACAATGTTAACCCAGAAACACATCCAATAACCTCTGGGGACACTGTTAACCCAGAGACACATCAAATAACCTCTGGGGACACTGTTAACCCAGAAACACATTTAATAACCTCTGGGGACACTGTTAACCCAGAAACACATTTAATACCTTCTGGGAACACTGTTAACCCAGAAACCCATTTAATAACCTCTGGGGACACTGTTAACCCAGAACACTGTTTCGGGCCTTACAATGTTAGCAACTCAGACAATTACCATCTTAATACATTACCGTACGATTCCCGTACAATAAACATTATATAAATACATTCATCTCCATGCGATCAGCATGTACTTAAACATTTTGATAGAAACATGCTTTCCGCCCCGGGAAAATATTAAAAACAGTTCAGTAAAAAGGGGCTCGTGAAACTCACCTTAGCACATGCAAGCAGGTAACAACAATCATTATCAGTTAACACGTCCATTCTGTAATATGATCCCTACGATCGTTACTATACACTTATTATTAATATAACTTTAACCAAGTTAACCGGTACATCTGGGGGCATTGTTAACCCAGCACTGTACCCGTTCTGGGGGCAAGGTTGACCCAGAAACACTTCTCCGGACTCAGATTGTGATGTCGTTTAGAGTTCCATGGTCACAACTACTATTAGTCGTTTTTCTCGTTTTGCGTGCCTAGCACGGTTATCCGTTTTTACGTTTCAAAATGAGTTTGGTCACACACGACCCGAAAATAGTTGTTGACTGATAACTTAATTAAAATGGTGAAATTATAGCTCGGCTTAAACGTCCCGATTTGCCGCGGGACCCGTTTCCGTCTTTGGCGTACCGGAAACTGTTAAAATAGGTTAAAATTACTCAAATCATCCGAATTATTTTCGGATGATTCATTTTTACTTGTTTAACTCATTTATATGAAAATAGTCCATTTTTAGGGTTTTCATACACCAGTCAGCTCGCTTAAGCGAACTTCACCGGTTTACGCGTTTTAACTTTAAAAGTTTAATAATTAGCACAAATAATTATCCGTTTAATCTCGGATCTTGAAATTTTGCACAAATCACTTTTTATCAGTGGGGAATTTTATAAAAGTATTTCCAGAATTAATTTCTATATTTAAGATTTATTTATCTATTTTTAAACACCATTTAAACACTAAATATGTCGTAAATACCAAACGATCTTAGAAAAATCCCAAATTTTTTCTGGATGTCCCCTGCCATCCACATAGTCCCCTGTAATTTTTTCAGAACCAAAATTTTCTTTCACATGCTTTTTTTACTAAAACCGAGCTAGAAATCCCTAGAACTCGTTTAACCGAAAAGCCTACTTAGACTTCTCCAACGGACCTCAAATTTTGTGTGTGACATATAAATGCTATGAAAAGCTTATCTACAATTTTCCAGAATTTTTCATGATATTTAACTATTTTTCACCATTTTTGGCCAAAACCAAGCATTAAATTCACCAAATATTCATCCTTTATCCAAAAATTACCAAAAACTCACAGAACTCTTATTTTCATGTGTAGAACATCCTTGTAAAATTTCATGATCTAACTCTAAACGACCAACAATCTGTCCAAAAACACATACACCGACATAAACCGAATATACCTTTCGTTTTCCGCCACTACAAGCTACAAACTCGTCTTTCCGCCTTATCTACCACTAAACACAGAGCCTACAAACAACATACCACAATACCAAGCAAGTTACACTCACGATCAAGCCATTTCTTTCATGGTTTCGGTTATGATTCAAAAACAAAGATTTAAACCGTAAAAATTCGTTTTTGGTTCGTTTAACTCCTTTCTTGGACCAAGATCCCTTGTATAACCCGTATACATCACTTAATCAAGCAAGAATCGGTTTTCATTTTTGAAACCTCATTTTCTTGCAAACAAACTCAAGAAACGAAGATGAACACGTATATAACACGATTTTTACCTCGGTTTTCTTGCTCAATTTCCGGATTTTTGGAAGTTAAAGTTGAGAGAGATGAAGGATTGTTGAATGGATGATGAGAAAAAAGAAAATAAAAATGGGATTGTGGACTTAAGGTCCGATCGGAATTTTGGATGGGTGGGGTGGGACCCACAACTTCATTTTAAGCCACATATTTGGATTCTCGTAATCCGGATAATGTTTTGGATAATCTGGTTCAGTTCGTTTTTCGGTTTAAACGTTTAATTCGGCTTAAAACGAAGCTAAAACGGTCGTTTTTCGGCTTAAAAAATGAAATATATATAAAACCGATTTAAAAACTTAAACCATGACATTTATTAACTTAAAACATCATAGTATTAATAATTGTGCATCTTTTTCGGCTTGATCGATCGTCTCTAGCTCGGTTTGGTATTAAAGGTTTCGTTTAACGTACCGACGTACTATTAAATCGAAATCCTTTTTCTGTGCTTTAATCCACTTATCCCGAAGCTTTAATACTTCGTAACATCACTAAATATCATATATCTCGTCTATAATTGAACCCTAGATTCGTTAGGGTTTCAATAACTATCGTTCGATTGATCGCATATTCAATACGATGAATTATATATTCACGTGCAATCCATACAGTGAACCCTGTATTCTCGTATAATTACTATGGTAATTCATGTACCCGACATTAAATATGACGTAACTACAGTCTACCGGTTAGGGTATACCTGGTTTCGTCGGAATCGTTACATTCTCCCCGTTAAGAAATTTCTTCCTCGAAATTTTACACGCCCTCTATCTCCTTTCGAGAGAAAGGTGGGGGGTTTTTCCTTCAGAATTCACCCTCGCGTTACCAAGTATAATCTGGTCCTCGCTGTGAATTTCACTTAATCTTAATCGATAAAGCTTGGTATGTCCAAACTGTTTAGTTTTCCCGTCTACTATCTCTACGGAAGTAGTTATGATATCAAGCATATCTTCTATGAGTACCTCTATTACTAGTACTTTCGTTGCCTCATCGCTTAGGCACTTTTCAATCCGTATACGTGGCAAAACATCATGTATAGTACTTAGCCCTAGAGTACTTTAATCGATAAACTAAATGACCAACCATGGAGATAGTTCTCATGAGGTCCAATTTATTAAGAAGCTATTTTCGGTTTTGCCAAACCTCATATCACCTCTCTCTAAGGTGATGCCTTAAAATGCCTTGTCACCTCTATTCGGGGACAATGGTTTCCTTTGAACGTTGGCATAAACCCTTTGCCAATCACGCGCTGCTTTCAACTTGTCTTAAATATTATAAATCCGATTGGTTGTTTCTCGAATCAATTCAAATCTTATGGCTTGATTGACGCCCATTTTTAATTTAACAAATTGGTGATAATTACTTCACCCATAAAAAGCTTCAAGCTCTCGATGCTTCCTTCCCCGCCTTCCAATAATGGAAGTAGGATGACTATTTTGATCTGAGATAATTGAAAATGGCACTCCACGACGAGATACCATTTCACCATCAGGAATTTAGGAAAGAATTCATTGTAATTTATTCCCACTATCATTGGCGAATTTTCTGTCGTTGTGGCGTTCCCTAGGGTTTTCGGTGTGCAGCCTTATCTCTTGCATAACTCAATATTCACCAACACACGTAACCATATCTTTCTCCAAACTCGACCATTAATAAAAATCCTTTCAGATATCCGTATCATCAATAGTCAAATCCGATCCCTGATGTATGGATTATTTCGATCTATGCGCTTCGTCAATGATTAATTCACGAAGGTCATGGAAGGTCGGGATCCAAACCCGATTTTTGAAGTAGAGAATTTAGTCCACGCGCTGTTCGAAATTTTCCTCATTGCCGTAAGATTCCTTCTTTTCCAATTGTTCTCTTTCAACGCCTCACGTTGAGCGACTCGAATCAGGTTCGAAGGTTCGACTGGACTATCATCCCCAGCACTCGCACTCGCAATGGCTTAACCCGATCTTTCTTACTCAAGGCATCGGCTACGACGTTAGCCTTGCCAGGGTGATGACGGATGTCACAGTCATAATCGCTTAACAACTCGACCCATATTCGTTGCCTCATATTCCGTTCTTTCTGATTGAATATGTGCTGCAAACTTTTATGATCGGTGAAGATGGTGTACTTCGTACCGTAGAGATAATGTCTCCAGATTTTAAGTGCGAAGATAACCGCTCCCAGTTCTAAGTCGTGAGTAGTGTAAATTTTTTTTCTCGTGTACTTTTAATTGTCGGGAAGCATAGGCTATAACCTTATTATACTGCGTCAACACGCATCCTAACCCTTTACGCGATGCGTCACAACACGCGACAAAACCATCGTCTCCATCGGGGAGACTTAAAATCGGCGCTTGGCACAATTTTAATGGTTTCTATCTTATTTGGATCTTTGTGAAATCCTTGTTGCTTTACAACATGACCAAGGGATTATGCCTTCTTTATTCAAAATCATATTTCGAAAACTTCGCGTATAGCTCCTCTTGCTTTAACACTTCCACCATTTTTCCTTAACCGTCGTTCGTGCTCTTCTTTACGTTGCGAATATATCAAAATATCATCAATGAATGTTAGGACAAATTTGTCAAAATAAAGTTTACAGACTCGGTTCATGAGTTCCATGAATGCTGCCTGCGCATTTGTTAGCCCGAAAGGCATAACTAAAAATTCATAATGGCCGTAGCGAGTCCGAAACACTGTTGTTGCAACGTCCTCCTCTTGGATTTCTCATTTGGTGATAACTATATCTAAGATCAATTTTCTAAAAATAAATCGCCCCTTGCAGTTGATTAAACAGATCATTCACTTCGAAGAAGTGAGTACCTACTCTTGATCGTCACTTTATTCAATTCTCCCTAATCAATACATATCCTAACACTTCCGTCCTTCATTTCCCAAATAACACTGGTGCACCCCATGGTGACTAACTAGGTCGTATAAAACCTTATCCAATAATTCTTGCATTTCAGTTGGTGTAAGTCGGTAAGATGCTTTAGCAACAGGGACAGCTTGAGGTATTAAATTGATTCCGAATTTGACATGCCGGGTTGGCGGTAATCCAGGAAGTTCTTCTGGGAAAACTTGTGGAAATTCGCGTACCACCGGGATATCTTCTGTATGTTTTCTTTTAAATACTTTAGCAATCGCGTTTGTTAAATACACCACGTCTTCTTGTCGTAAGTACTATAACATCTCAAAATGAGATTAGAGTGGTAACATATTACCGTACACTTTTCTCTGTATCTAATCGCTTCATCGTCCGAAGGAGAGCTTCTAATCATCTTCTTTTCATAATTGATTTCAGCTTCATGTCGAGTTAGCCAGTCCATGTTAACTATTACATCAAACTTCTTAACTTTACTGGTCGTAGGTCAATAAGGAAAGGTTAATCGTTCAGAATAATAGGACAATTCCGAACAATTTAGTTAACCATTAGGGGTTTACCGTTAGCGATTCTACAGTATAGGGTTCTATAGTTTCACTAATCGGTATCTTTCCAAATGATAGGAGGTTAACAGGAGCTAACTTCTATCGACGACCGTAAAAATATCGCTGAAGTCTATTGATTTAAAACTACAACGTACTTAATACCACTTTTGGATCATGACTTGCTTTATTTGATTACTCCCAAAAGCGCGGCTCCTTGCTTGATCAGGGGTTGATGCTTGTCATGAGGTTCATCTTCCAACAACACCTTGGTTCAAATTTGGGCAATTTCTCTTGAAACGTTCTGTACTGCCACATTCATAGCAAGTACAACTGTTTGGCATAATTTGATTTCTTTGGATGGATTGTTATTGAAGTTGTTGGGTTCGGAGTGGTTGTACACGAATGGGTTGGGGTTGTCAGTTCACATGGCTTCACTTGGTTCTACAATTGTGGCATTACGTCCATCTTTACTACACCTGTGGCCTACTATCACTCGACATTCTTCTTCCTGCCGATAACCATATTTTCCATATTAAGGGAAGAACCCCTTTATGCGGTTCATGTTTTCACACCAGAACTAGTCTTAGTATAATTCTGGGTTGTAGGACTTACCTACTTATTCAAAGGCCTATCTTGCACTATGCCTTTATCACTTCTCTTCTTTAACACCCGACGTCTCACCTAACGTCCTTCCAGTCCGCTTCCCATAGAGTTAAGTATATCGATGCTGGCTTGTGACACAACCCTTCCAAAGGTTGTATATTTTACCGGATTGACTATACTCCTTATCGATGGAGTTAGTCCCCAATATAGCGCTCACTTCGCTTAGTTTCAGGGGTAATTAGCCATGTTACCAGACATGACAATTCCTTCAAACTATTAGCGTGTTCTAAGTAATCAGCACGCAACATTTCTATTTTTCATAGCTCAGTTCCCAATCTCTGAACTTAATTACTCGAATAAAAGTGCTCTAGCACAAGAATTTTAAATTCCGACCATGTCCTCTGAGCAATAATTTTCTAACTATAATTTTGTACCATCGTGTTCCATCACGATACAACATAATCTACCAACATATCTGTAGCATATTTCACTACACAATGTTCTAGTCTCTTACCAATATCCTTAACCATTTCGATCTTTTCTATCTACTCGTTAATCTATTCCTCCCTTTACCATCAGTACCCTATTAATAATTTCCTTACCACAAACAACAACATATCCTTCATACCGGATCTAATTCATTACGACTACTATTCATGTTTAGTTTATAACTAATACTTGTAGTCACAATAGTATCCGGTGGGACATTATCACTCTTAGTAATAACACTAAGAATTGAAATATTCATAATCATGTGATTGCTCGATCTATAAGTCTGCGATCACATTTGCATCAACACTAGCAGTGATCTGTGATACGACATTCGGTATCATCACCTGCTATCTTTGAGCAATCAACTGAATCATATCAATCTCCATCATTGGAGTTACTCTTTTTATGTCATTCTGCCGTACTCATCCCGTACGCAGTAATCAATATTAATCTCACCGTTTAACTCGTTACCAGCTCAATCATAACAACAGGTATACATACACACCAAATATTATCATACATATTACACATACCAGTATCTAGTATATATATGTCCCACAAATATGATCTCACATGGACTTAACCTGAAGTCGGTTAACGTTCAAATATGTTTCATAAACCTTGTCACCAACCGACATATAGATCTTTCTCAACAAGGTTAATGTTTAATATACTTGATTTCAATATCCTTCTGCATGTCAGCATAACCGATACATGCTCACAGTGAGCACCAAACGATTACGTACCACGGAGTTATAATATCCGTGTCTATTCGTATTTCCGGTATACGCGGTATACCACCTACGAACGAATAACCAATTATGCTATAATGATTCCAACACCTCTTTGTGTATAGGTAATCATTCTATTCGAGTATACATGGGTATAGGCATCTAACGGATGTAAGGATAACATAGGGAGTTGCAAGGTTCAAGGTAATTGCGCAACATGGTTTGCCCTTAAATATTATCAATTACTATTATAGAAAACTCTATCACTTGCTCAATCAATGTCCTCAGACGTTCTAGGTTCGCTAAAATCGGTGATTTTCGATCTGGAGGTGGTATGACTCATATGCTTGAGAGTGAGAAACACATATATATATAAAGAAATATATATATATCTTTATCTGCTCATTTATTATCAATTTTTTTTTTGATGGAATAATAACGGGTTCAGGTACAGGTTCGTCCGTACATGAGGGTCGGTGGTTCGGGTGAACATAGGGGGTTATTAGGATATACGGTACCGGTGTTGGTAGGGTAAGGAACTTATCAATTTTGGTTGGGAGTGACGGTTACTAGATATTTCTGGTTAATGTCAAACGGGAGATCTAACTTGGTACTATCATAACTATGACCCGATAAGTCAGACTCATCATCAACCGATGCTCTTAGAAATTTCGGCATCCTCGGTACTTTTATTATTTCATCCCCCGGTTCCTTATCCGGGTCCCATTTCTCAATACATGTACCCACAAGATATGCACGTATATATATATACACATTAGCACACATAAATAATATTATATACTTTACACATATGTTGCCATTTTTACCTATTAATGTACCCCGTGACTTTCCCTGAATTCCCTCGTGCGGACAAGTCTGTTATTATGTTCCGGACCATAATAACTCACTTGTCCATCCAAGTTCATCCAGACCACGTCACTATAAATTATTAGTTGATATTCAGATCCTATAATACTTGAGCTACTGGTTATATTTTAGGTATCTTTTAAAGACATCCTAATTCTTTTATAACCAATGGCTCTGATACCAAGTTCTGTAACACCCTGCAACCGCAGCGGAAACGTAAACGGGATGCGACAGACACCTCTGATATCAACCACATTGTTTATAAAGAAAACTGAATGCATTAATATACTTCAAAATTACATTATCTCATCTTTCATTACCGTCTAGGTGATACACACATCATACAATACGATTCATAATTCTATCTGTTATAATGTATCCTAACATCCCGCACACAAATCTTACACACATCAAGCACTTAGCACGTAAGCAATCACTTCATCTAAATTGTACCTGAAAAGCATGTGAGAAAACGGGTCAACTACGAATAGTTGGTGAGTTTCACAATTTTAGTAAACCATGATAAATCCATATCATAATATAATATTATCTGGGGACACTGTTAACCCAGTACTGTACTCACTCCGGGGACAATGTTAACCCAGAAACACATCCAATAACCTCTGGGGACACTGTTAACCCAGAGACACATCAAATAACCTCTGGGGACACTGTTAACCCAGAAACACATTTAATAACCTCTGGGGACACTGTTAACCCAGAAACACATTTAATACCTTCTGGGGACACTGTTAACCCAGAAACCCATTTAATAACCTCTGGGGACACTGTTAACCCAGAACACTGTTTCGGGCCTTACAATGTTAGCAACTCAGACAATTACCATCTTAATACATTACTGTACGATTCCCGTACAATAAACATTATATAAATACATTCATCTCCATGCGATCAGCATGTACTTAAACATTTTGATAGAAACATGCTTTCCGCACCGGGAAAATATTTAAAACAGTTCAGTAAAAAGGGGCTCGTGAAACTCACCTTAGCACATGCAAGCAGGTAACAACAATCATTATCAGTTAACACGTCCATTCTGTAATATGATCCCTACGATCGTTACTATACACTTATTATTATTATAACTTTAACCAAGTTAACCGGTACATCTGGGGGCATTGTTAACCCATCACTGTACCCGTTCTGGGGGCAAGGTTGACCCAGAAACACTTCTCCGGACTCAGATTGTGATGTCGTTTAGAGTTCCATGGTCACAACTACTATTAGTCGTTTTTCTCGTTTTGCGTGCCTAGCACGGTTATCCGTTTTTACGTTTCAAAATGAGTTTGGTCACACACGACCCGAAAATAGTTGTACTCAAGCTCTTCGGACTTCCACAGCTCAGGGGGAGTCTGCAGGTGCAGTTGGTGGTTATGAGGTGGTGATGGTTGATGATGAAGATGATGTGATTGATGCGTTGAGAGAGTTAGATGATGACATGCTAGATGATGATGTGTTTGATGATGATGTGCTGCCGTGTGAGGAGATTGAGAAGATTGGCGCACAGATTGTTATTGAAGATGGGATAGAAGAGGGGGAGATAGTAGAAGAAGACGTTGAACACGAGATCCCAGATGTTGAGAAAGCTGACATGGGTAATGAGATGGATGAGACTGAGTGGGAGGAGCAGCCTAGGTGGAAGGAAGGCTGTGCTCATTGGTTTATTAAGACCAAGAAGCCTGCTGTTCCAGCCATGTTCAAGAAGAGTTATAACATCAAAGGCGATGCTGAGTCGAAGAAGGGAATTATCTGTTGGATATATGATGAACATATAAAGTTGTTTGTGGTGAAGCGTTATGATGGTATTCAATACTTCAAAAGAACCCTGAGATCTCTCAATACGTTGCCGGAATGTGAGGTGAAGGATTTGGCCAGGTTGGGCCTGATAAATAGAAGTGACGACAACATGGCAAGAGTGATTGGGAAGATCGTGTGGAAAGAAAGCATAAAAGAGAAGAAGTTTGAATTATTAAAGCCACAGAAGGGAAAGCTCATGGAGGATACAGAAAGGGGAATGAGAGCAGATGGCAAGCCATGGATGGTGATGAAGTACAAACCGATCCGATGCATCAAGGAGGTTCCAATGAAGACTATGCCTCAAGATGTGTTGAAGAATTTAAAATGGTGGTACGTTGATTGCCAGACTGCTGATGCCGTGATGGAAGACGAAGACGAACAAGAAGTGCTGAGGGTGTATGATCCGATGCATCTTGTTAACTTATCGAAAGCTGATCTGCAAGTGTTGAATGAAATGAAGATATTCTATATTCCTGCTTGGAAGGATGAAGCAAGGAAATATCAGCGAGTAGTCACGGTATGTGTTAGAGAAGGAGTGCATGCGTGAAGATACAGGATTACAAGACAAGAGCTTAAAGATCAAGATATGAAGCTACTACCAAGGGGGAGTCTGTTGGTGCCTAAATGTCAGTAGTTCATAGTCTAGTGTCTGTAATCGAGTCTGTAATGTTAATTATGTTTTTGTACAAGCGAAGTTGTCAACAAGTTCGCCTAGGCGAACTTGTTGGACAAGCGAAGTTATGGACAACTTCGCCTGAACATATCAGGCGAAGTTGTCGTGTATTTATATTGATAGGTTACGGCTGGTTTAGGTTAATCAGTTAGTGAGTTGTTCAGTGAATCGAGTTTGTTCGGTAACGTGTGTTTTGTAACAGTGATATTTACATCACGTGAGTTCGGTTATAACATATAACGTGTTTCATGTATTCGTGTGTTTGTGTTCTGTACTCGTAACGATCTACGCAGGGATTCCGCACCTGAGTAGACCGCAATATTTCGTGCGATCCGTCCAGGGAACCTACACAAATGTCGTTACTATGCTGGATTATGTCTAGGCTTAATTTATCCATAATGTATTCACCATTAGCGTATAAATAAAGTATTCCTTAACGTATTGATGTGTCGTGTTAGCGGCTAGATCTTGGCTCGCAGATTACCGTATTTACAACTGGTATAAGAGCCCCAAGAGTTTTATATTAAACAAGGCTTTATATGGTCTACACCAAGCCCCGGGAGCTTTATACAGCACGCTTGCTGAGCATTTAACTGATAGTGGCTTCAAACGAGGGATTGTGGTGTAACGATTCCGACGAAACCAGGTATACCCTAACCGGTAGACGTTAGTTACGTCATATGTAATGTCGGGCACATGAGTTACCATGGTAATTATACGAGAATACATGGTTCATTGTATTGATTGTACGTGAATATATAATTCACTGTATTGAATATGTGATCAAACGATCGCTAGTTATTGAAACCCGAATGAATCGGGGATTACATTATAGACGAAATATATGATGTTTAGTAAGGTTTACGAAGTATTAAGGTTACGGGATAAGTGAATTATAGCACAGGAAAAGGATTTCGATTTATTGGTACGTCGGTACGATAAACGAAACCTTTAACATCAAACCAAGCAAGAGAAGATCGATCAAGCCGAAAAAGATGCACAATGACCGACAATATGATGTATTGAGTCAATAAATGTCAGGGTTTAAGTTTTTAAAGTTTTTAAATCGGTTTTATATAAATTTTATTTTTAAGCCGAAAAACGACCGTTTTAGCCTCGTTTTAAGCCGAATTAAGTGTTTAACCGAAAAACGAACTGAACCAGATTATCCACAACATTATCCGGATTACACAATCCAAATGTGTGGCCAAGGTTTGAGATGTGGGCCCCACCCCACACCATACATGGACCGATCGGTCCATTTGGTGCACACACACATATCATTTTCTTTTTTTAACACTCCAACTCCACATTTCTCTCAACACTCTTCAACATTCATCCAAAAACCCAAGTTTTTAAGCAAGAATCATAAGGCATAAACATGTTATTATGGTTTAATCTTGGTTTTTAATTCCAAAATCTTGAGAAAATGAGGTTTCAAGGGAAAAATGGGTGAAAACCCGAGATGAAACCGATTCTTGGATGATCAAGTGATGTATAAAAGTTATACAAGGGATCTCGGTCCAAGAAAGGAGTTAAAAGAGTCAAAAACGAATTTTTACGGTTAAATCTTTGTTTTGGTATCATAACCGTAACCATGAAAGAAATGGCTTGATCGTGAGTGTAACTTGCTTGGTATTGTGGTATGTTGTTTGTAGGCTCTGTGTTTAGTGGTAGATAAGGCGGAAAGACGAGTTTGTAGCTTGTAGTGGCGGAAAACGAAAGGTATATTCGGTTTATGTCGGTGTATGTGTTTTTGGACAGATTGTTGGTCGTTTAGAGTTAGGTCATGAAATTTTTCAGGGATGTTCTACACATGAAAATAAGAGTTCTGTGAATTTTTGGTAATTTTTGGATAAAGGATGAATATTTGGTGAATTTAATGCTCGGTTTTGGCCAAAAATGGTGAAAAATAGTTAAATATCATGAAAAATTATGGAAAATTTCAGATAAGCTTTTCATATCATGTATAAGTCACACACAAAATTTGAGGTCCTTTGGAGAAGTCTAAGTAGGCTTTTCGGTTAAACAAGTTCTAGGGATTTCTAGCTCGGCGTTGGTAAAAAGGGGATGTAAAAGAAGATTTTAGTTCTGGAAAATTACAGGGGACTATGTGGATGGCAGGGGACATCCAGGAAAAATTTGGGATTTTTCTAAGATCGTTTGGTATTTACGACATATTTAGTGTTTAAATGGTGTTTAAAAATAGATAAATAAATTTTAAATATAAGAATTAATTCTGGAAATATTTTTATAAAATTCCCCACTGTTAAAAAGTGATTTGGGCAAAATTTCAAGATCCGAGAGTAAACGGATAATTAATCGTGCTAATTATCAAACTTTTAAAGTAAAACGCGTAAACCGGTAAAGTTCGCATAAGCGAGCTGACTAGTGTATAAAAACCCTAAAAATGAGCTATTTTCATATAAATGAGTTAGACAAGTAAAAATAAATCATCCGAAAATAATTCGGATGATTTGAGTAATTTTAACCTATTTTAACAGTTTCCAGTACGCCAAAGACGGAAACGGGTCCCGCGGCCAATCGGGACGTCTAAACCGAGCTATAATTTCACATCTTTAATTAAATTATCACTCAACGACTATTTTCGGGTCGTGTGTGACCAAACTCATTTTTTGAAACATAAAAACGGATAACCGTGCTAGGCACGCAAAACGAGAAAAACAACTAATAGCAGTTGTGACCATGGAACTCTAAACGACATCACAATCTGAGTCCGGAGAAGTGTTTCTGGGTTAACCTTGCCCCCAGAACAGGTACAGTGCTGGGTTAACAGTGCCCCCAGATGTACCGGTTAACTTGGTTAAAGTTATATTAATAATGAGTGTATAGTAACGATCGTAGGGATCATATTACAGATTGGACGTGTTAACTGATAATGATTGTTGTTACCTGCTTGCATGTGCTAAGGTGAGTTTCACGAGCCCCTTTCTACTGAACTGCTTTAAATATTTTCCCGGGGCGGAAAGCATGTTATTATTTAAATATTTAAGTACATACTGAACGCATGGATTTGCGTGGATTTTACTGAACGCATGGATTTGCGTGGATTTATATATATTGTTTATTGTACGGGAATCGTACGGAAATGTACTAAGATGGTAATTGTCTGAGTTGTTAATATTGTAAGGCCCGAACAGTGTTCTGGGTTAACAGTGTCCCCAGAGGTTATTAAATGGGTTTCTGGGTTAACAGTGTCCCCAGAGGGTATTAAATGTGTTTATGGGTTAACAGTGTCCCCAGAGGTTATTAGATGTGTTTCTGGGTTAACAGTGTCCTCAGAGGTTATTAAACGTGTTTCTGGGTTAACAGTGTCCCCAGAGGTTATTAAATGTGTTTCTGGGTTAACAGTGTCCCCAGAGGTTATTGGAAGTGTTCTGGGTTAACAGAGGTTTCACTTGTGGGCTCAGCATAATTACATCGATAATATTATATTTTGATATTGATATATCATGGTTTACTCGAATTGTGAAACTCACCAACTATTCGTAGTTGACCCGTTTTCTCACATGCTTTTCAGGTACAAATTAGATGAAGTGATTGCTTACGTGCTAAGTGCTTGATGTGTGTAAGATTTGTGTGCGGGATGTTAGGATACATTATAACAGATAGAATTACGAATCGTATTGTATGATGTGTGTATCACCTAGACGGTAATGAAAGATGAGATAATGTAATTTTGAAGTATATTAATGCATTCAGTTTTCTCTATAAACAATGTGGTTGATATCAGAGGTGTCTGTCACATCCCGTTTACGTTTCCGCTGCGGTTGCGGGGTGTTACATGTGGATTGTACTCTCTTTCATAAGACCTTCAGAGATGATTTGCTCCTTGTCCAGATATATGTCGACGGCATCAAATTTGGCTCAAAAAATGACAAGTTATGTAAGGAATTAGAAAAGTCGATGCAAACCAAGTTCGAGATGAGCTCCACTGGGGGAATGAGTTTCTTTTTAGGGTTGCAGGTTCAACGGTCTAAAGATGGAAATTTTATTCATAAGACAAAATACGTTATCGATGTCTTGTGCTGATTCAAGATAAATGCCGAAAAAGTCCCTTCTACTCATCTTACCTCGGGTCACAATTTGTCACCGGATGAATTGGAAGATACCATTAATTAATTCGGCCATTTACCGAGCAATGATTGGTTATTTAATGTACATAACAACACCACATCCTGATATAATGTTTGCGGTTTGTTTATGTGTTAGGTATTAAGCGAGTCCCTGAGTGACTCATATGGCGGCGGTGAAGCGTATTTTTCAGTGTCTGAGGGGTAATCCTAACATCGGGTTATGGGATCCCAAGGACGATAGTTTTGATCTTACTGCTTTTTTTTATTCTGACTATGGAGGACGCAAGATCAACTTCAAGTCTACGACATCAAGTTGTCAATTCTTAGGAAACCGGCTTATTGGCAGTGTTAGAAGCAGACAACGGTCTCCACTTTAACCGTTGAAGCCGAATACGCGGCCGCCTCGAGTTGCTGTTTACAGGTTTTATGGATCCAGCAACACTTGCGGGATTACGGCTTGAAGTTTCTTACTACTCTCATCTTTATTGATAACTCTGTTTCCATATGTATCACGAAGAACCCTGGGCACCACTCTAAAACGAAACATTTTTACCAAAGCATTTGATAAAACAAGATTTAAATTTTTACTTGGTTTAAATGGTTTAAATCTCTTGCTGATATTCCTTAGCTCGGGTAATCATTTTTTGTTTTTTTTCAGTTTTTGTTGGTTATTTTTATTTCTATAATATTTTGGTGTTTAGTGGGAGAAAATGGGATGATACAAAAATATTGTGCTTTTAGTTTGTACATATAAAATCCAAAAAGATTCAAATATTTTAAAATCCAAAAAAATCAAAAATATTTCAAAAAACCAAAAACATTAAAAATTGTGCTCCTCAAAATTAGTTTTGAAGCAAAGAGAGAATATGATAGTACATTGATCATTTTATTTTAAATTTCAGTATAAAAATTGGCATAAAAGACTGTGTGCTGAATTGCATTGGTGCATTGGTAGGTGTTAAACAAATAACTAGGGTAAAGTACGTGATACAAACATAAAAATTGCAAAATTGAAAGAGGTGTTAGTCTCTGTCAAAAGTCTTGGTAATAAAGGCATAAATGTAATAGCTTTTCATACTCAATCCTTATGTCTGTTTGATCACCAAAAATCAAAAATTCTAAATAAAAGCGTCCAGTTAATGGTTAACACTTCAATGGTATATGGTCTTATGGCCTTAAATCTTGTATTGATGGGATGCCTCAAGTTTCGGGACACTGTAAGTTTTTATCTGGGTATACACAAAGGCGAATATAAAAATACTTTAAGATTGAACCCTTTATAAGTCAATAAACTTGATCACAGCTAACTTGATCAAACATGTTGTTAGTCATACACTGTTTCTCCCTTGCGTGCGTCTTAATACCAACAAGAAACGGACCCTAGGGGATATAATGTTTGCAATCCAAACAGATGAACTCGTGCATACTCATTCATAGTAAAGGAAACTTTGTGTATTGCTTGATAACAGGGGAATACCTTGTAGTGGGGACTATTTGCTAAGATTTCTCAAAAACTATAAATCATATATTTGATCAACAGGCTTATTGGTTTAAATCAAGTTGGGATGACATGGTAAAAGTCAAATTAAACAAGAAATGAGATTAGATGCTGATAGTTTCTGATATCTTTTGCCTTAATTGAAACATAAAAATGTCACATAAATACTTGAAAATTTGTTATAAGACTTAAGTGGATAACAATATCAATGACCAACTTAACGGCAACCATAATAAAGCCAAAGAATAAATATGTCATGGAGGATTTTTTATCAAGATGATTCTCTGCTCAACTCACAAAAATGTGCACTACTTTTGTAGTTTACAGATTATTTGTTTATGTTTTTAATTTTGTTTTTTCTTTTTAGTTCGAAAGTATTCAAAATTCAAAATATTTTTTTCTGCTTTATTTTCGATTTCCAAACTCTGGGGTAACTTTAGAAAAGAAAAATGCAAATAGAATTTCCCACAATTTTAAGTTATGTGTTTTTAACATAAAACACGTTAAAGTATTAATTTTTACCTTGGAGTGGTAAAATTTTAAACTATTGGTTAACAAAACATGTGTTTTGATAGTTGTTTATTTGGTTAAAATGGTAATACCCATTTTTATTTAACCCATCCCATTCGTTATACTATTGTAACGAATGGGAACACATTCATTAAACATAAACAACGAATGATGGTCACTCGCTGCATTATTCATAACAAATTGGAATACATTCGTTATTAACACATTCTCTTCCGTAGATCTAATAATGAATGGACATTAATCGTTACTTATGGATAACGAATAGATGGCTATTCGTTAGATGATAACGTATGAGTTGATTCGTTAATTTTGTTTAATGAATGAACTAACGAATGGGTGCTCATTCGTTAGTTTAAACTTAAAGAATCAACCAATTTTACATCTTGGGTTGCGTGCAATGATGTAACATATAAGAGCCCAGATCGAATGAATGGACTTCATTCATTTAAATCTGAACACATAGAAAAGAGTGAAATACATAGAGAAACTCTACCAAATTTTTATGAAAATCCAAACATCATTGAAACAAGTTTTTATTGATTGAACATTGATCAGAAGGTATTTACAAGTTCAACAATATACTAATCATCGTTTTTTAGCAATGATTGATAGAGTAATTAGGGCATGAACTGAACAGGTCTATACTAAGCATAATTGATAATTTAAACGATAAATTTTAATCAATTAGATAATTAGGTTTGATTATCGAAGTTAATTCGATCACAATCGTATACGTTTTAGTTCTAACATAATGAATTAAGCTTAATTGATTTTCAAACTGCATGTTTGGCTATCAAGTGTTCATCCTGTTGACTTTGACGAACTGGAGTTAAATAACCTATTCGTATTTTCACATTCGTGGTGTATAATGTTGGTGCATTTTGTGACCGTCGCTGTGCAATTCTGATCAGCGGAAACGAAGTACGAAGTTAGAACAACTTCACCATAGGCGAAGTTATAATAACTTCGCCTACTGGCCCAAGCCCAAGCCCGCGAAGTTGTTTCGATATATATATGTGTCTTGTTTAGGTTTGAGTATCCAGAAAATTAGAGTATTGTGTGTCCAGTTCAAGTAGCTAGAGAGAAACCGAGAGAGAGAGTCGTGTGGGATGGCCCGAGGTAGAGCTCACCTAGGGTCGGCCGTCATTTGTTTTCGTGTTTGGTATGTAATGTGTTTCGGTTATTATATAAAAGATCTGCAGATGTGTTTATCCCATTCGTGTGTTTGTTTGTGTGTAATCATGTTCTTCGTCTTCTACACCATAAACGAGTCTAGGAGGATTCCGCACTCCTAGACCTCGTGCGGATCTCGTATCGATCAGCGACGCCCCGGGGGGGACTTACAAGTGGTATCAGAGCCTTAGGCTCTTATGCTATGGTTCGAGATCTGCGTTTTGGTGTTTCTGGCACGTTTCTGATGCGTTTTTTGCCGAACAGCCGCCGCAGGCGAAGTTATGGGGTTTAGGCGAAGTTGTCGCTTAAATTTTAGGGTTTAGGCGAAGTTATGGACAGGCGAAGTTGACTTTTAGGCGAAGTTGACTTTTAGGCGAAGTTAAAAAAAAAAAATTTGTTTGGAGTTTTCGTATGTATGGCCAGGTGTACACGATTATTGTGAGACCGAAGACGTTGTTTCGTCAACGAGTGAAACTTGTTATCTCTTGGTCTTACGTGTGAACAAATACGTGTCAACTCTGGATATGGAGTTGAGGTTGTGAATGGGATATTGATTGAAACTGGATATTGACACATATTTGGGTGTTTGTGGGCAAATGAAATAGTTGTTGTTCGAAGTTGACCAACTGAAGAAAGTCAAATTGAACTGAAGGTTTTCGTCATTACTGGATTGCGGTCAGAGCATATTATTTATGTTATTTTCAAGGCGTTCGAGGATTGGATCCTGAAACGTGATGCTTATTTATTAAAGTGAAAATTCTGGAACAAGTTGGATTTAATCGGGAATTAAAGTGTTTATGTTCTTGATCGTTATCCCTGGTGATTGAAGATGCTGAGGAGATGATAAATGGTCATGTGTGTTAGATTCTGTCAAGGTGGTTTTGTGATGAAATTGATCACTTGATGTTGAGTAGTTGAAGATTAAACCTTATCGTATGCCGACGTGTTGGTGAAGTTGTGGAGGGAGCCCAACTTCACGTGTTGGTGAAGTTAGAAGAACTTCACGTGTTGGTGAAGTCAGAAGGACTCACGTGATTGGTTGAGATGATCAATTAGGCACGGGGATGAATGCATTTCAAAGACCTCAATCTATATAGTCGGAGAAGCTTACACTGAAGGGGAGATCAGATATGGAAGACGCTGGGTGATTGGTAGATTTGTGAAGCTACAAGACAGTTTCAGACACGGCTGGTTGAAGACCAAACAGAAGATCATCAGTTAAGAGGGAGTCAGTTGGTGCATGTTTTGTAACAGATGATCTTTTGTGTTTGTTAGAATTGAGAGCAACGGTCAAAGGGGAGTCTGTTGGTGCATTTTGTGACCGTCGCTATGCAATTCTGATCAGCGGAAATGAAGTACGAAGTTAGAACAACTTCAACTTCGCCTACTGGCCCAAGCCCAAGCCCGCGAAGTTGTTTCGATATATATATGTGTCTTGTTTAGGTTTGAGTATCCAGAAAATTAGAGTATTGTGTGTCCAGTTCAAGTAGCTAGAGAGAAACCGAGAGAGAGAGTCGTGTGGGACGGCCCGAGGTAGAGCTCACCTCGGGTCGGCCGTCATTTGTTTTCGTGTTTGGTATGTAATGTGTTTCGGTTATTATATAAAAGATCTGCAGATGTGTTTATCCCATTCGTGTGTTTGTTTGTGTGTAATCGTGTTCTTCGTCTTCTACACCATAAACGAGTCTAGGAGGATTCCGCACTCCTAGATCTCGTGCGGATCTCGTATCGATCAGCAACGCCCCGGGGGGACTTACATATAACGAAAGGGATTCCATTCGTAAAAATTAATAACAAATGATATCATGCATTTGCATTGATGACGAATGAGACCATTCTTGCATTTATTTTACGAATGTACTCATTCGTATACATTCATAACGAATGGGATCATTCGTTACTCTTAACGAATGAGATCATTCATTAAATGATACAAATAACGAATGGAATCATTCGTTACTCAAAACATAATGAATGGACAACGAATAGACTTGGATTTTTAAACAGATTGTAATATTTCACAAAGTGTTTAATGAAATCTTATGAGTTTTAATGTATTATGATTAGTTCTAATGCTCGGATTTCACAGATATGGCTGGCGAACAACATGTTGATGATCCAGCTCAAGAGAAACAAGCTGATCAAGTACATAATGCACCTACTGCTGAAGAGATTCAGATTGTTGAATTGACATACGACAAGAAACACAACATATATGCCTTCTTGCTCGATGATTTTGTCGGTAGAGACTTATTTGGAGATATGATTGCTTTCCTTCGCAGCTCGAGGATTCGCTATGTCATATATGCTGATGTACCAATACATTTTAGCATTATCCGCCCATTCTAGGATACTACTAAATACATTAATGCTGAGAAGCACATTGAAGCTGAAATCCAGAATAAGAATATCATTGTCGACGTGGACGTGATACGCAAGGTACTATGGTTTCCTGATACCGTAGATGGTCGTAGCGAGTTTGACAAAGACCTGGTGAAAGGGCTATTTAAGAGATTAAATTACAAGGGCGAGGTGGATAAGTCACAGTACAATAAGGCCTATGTTTGTGAACATTATAAGTACCTATTACATGTACTTATACACTTCCTTGGGGGTGGATTTGATGAATGCCGGATTATGCTTCAATCTGCATTCGTGGATTTAGTTCTCAACAAGCCATTCAACTTTTCAAAACTGGTCTTTTACCATCTGAAAGAGAGTTGTACAACCCGTCATCGCAAGAACAAATTCCTGATGTATCCAAGGTTCTTGCGGTTGATTATCGATCACTTGGAGCCTGACTTGTTACGAGATCTATAGTTGGTTGTTGACGTTATGGTTTTGGAGCATATGTCTAAGGAGACTATGAAACCTCTAAGGATGTATCGTAACCAAACACCCGAGAACAGCCCGATATACAAGAGGTTGTAAGGTCGCATGGCGAGACCTAATTATGAATGTCCACCTAATGATCGTTGGTTTCATGACGATTCAAATTCTGAACGTGAAGGTGGACTAGGTGGGAACGATGGTGGAAATTGTGGTGATTTAGGTAATGATGGTAACATGGTTGAAGTTGCTCGTGCTGATGCTACTCTACACAAACGAAAAAGAAAAGCGAAGATGTCAGATAAGACTTGAAAGACGAGAACCCGTAGGGGCGACGGCATGGAAATTGGAGATTTTATTCTATGTTCATCTGTTGCACTATAAGCTCCGATGGTTAATAGTCGTATAAGTACCCTAGTTGTTACTTTGACGACTACAGTATCATCTGATCCGAGGTTCGAATCAATTCCTCAAGCGATGTTATCTCTGATGCTGACACCACAGGTGACTGCTTTAGCTACGAGTCCTACATGGATGCCTATGGCTATACAACCAATGGACTTCTCGTTTATGTTGTTTAGTTCTCCTCAGTGTCCAATACAACCGGTTCCTCCATCATTTCATTATATGCATGTTCAACAACAAATGAACATGTTGTTGAACTAGATACACTTGCAGGAGAACCAAATGGCCTTTGACCGCCAATTTCAAGAACACATGCGGTTAGATCAGAGGAATATAGTTAGCCACATCTCCTATTACCCACGTGAGAATCATGAGTTGCGGGCTTTAGTTACTAGTAAGGGGGGAGAAGATAAAAGAACAAAAATACATCATCCTTCCGCTAACATGCAAAGACGATATGTTGAAAAAGCTGAAAGGAAACAATGATAACAAAGACCCTGATGCAAGAGCTGGTAGTAGTGAGCAGCAACCAAACACCAGTACGCCTGGTTCAGCTGGTGCTGGTGGTTTGGGTAATGATATGCAGTTAGAGGTGTATCAAGACACTACTAATGTGCAACTTATTGAGTCTGTAAAGGCCAATATGCTGATGTGTTGTAAAACGCACACGTTTCCATGCAAGTTTGGATGTTGTTTTACGTTTAAATTTGATATTATTCGATTTATTTTCGCGTTAAATTACATATTTGTGTATGATGTTTATCCCGTGGATGAAGAGCATGGAAAATGAGGCCTAAGAGAAGAAAATGAGGCTAAAACGGGGATCGAATCAGAGCTGGTGTGCGTATACGAAGTTAAACAAGTCGAAAATCGAAAAACATGTTGATAGGGGCTGGCCACGCCACGCGACCAGAAGGGTGATAGTGGTCGCACGGCGCGACATGGTGATGGCTAGCCTATAATCAAAAAAACATGACTATTTTGTCTTTTAGTGGGCTGAGTTGGACTTTGCACAACCTATTTTATATTTATAAGGCGGTTTAAAAGATCTATTCAAAGGGTTTTAACCCTAGCCAACCGAAAAAGCAGCATTATGGCCGTCAAACGTCATTTTTGGAAGAATTACCATGGAGGACAAGCTGCCGGTTTCAAGTTTCATCACCCGGTTGTCGTTTTGAGTATTTTGACGATTGCGAGTTTGTTTTTTTAATTTTAGACATCCAAACAAGTTGTAACCAGATTCTAATAAACATGTTTATCATACTTATCTATGTTATCTACTGCTCATTCATTATGTTTGGCTAAAATTGTTTGAATCGCCTAGGTTTGATGTTTAACGGTTTAAATTAACTAGTTTAGGGTGCTTAACGTGTGGTAGATTGTTTGTCCATTGTAAAGCTCATATTTTTTTATATAATTTCGTGTTCACATGCTGCCATTGATGTATTTTAGGTTGCATGTACCCCATGTGGTTGATTATAGCATGAATTAGATTCGTGTTATCGCTAATTGTTGAGTTCGGTTAATACTTTGTGTGTTGATTGATTTTGGTAGACATACGATTAGGGTTTGTGTTGCTTAGATCATTAAAACCAGTAGGTTCACCACCTTTGAGTTGGACCAAAACATTAGGTTTCGGCTTATCTTACTAGTTTAGTTGATTTGGTTATTCGTTGCGAGGTCACGGCTTATCCAAACCCTTTAACCCATTTACCCCAACCCATATACCCATAAACCACGACCCGTTTGGATGTCTTGGACCTTAATCTTCGCGTTTTACTTGGAATTGAAACGTGAATATTGTTGCTCTTACATAAACGATCACACCGACATAGGGAATTAGGAAACCATGATATCTTTGATGCGGATATACGAATATAACAAAGCCGTCATTAATCATTATGTATTATACAAGTTGGAGATCATAATAATTCAATTATACACGTCTGGACCTTCTATGTTACCTCGTTAACCTAAGCCCCATAATCAATTACAATACAACCTGCTGCAAATATCAAACCCGATCGTGTCCTTGGCCGTCTACTTTTGTTCATAATTCATCATCAATAAATCAGTGTTTCAGGTAATTGAATCATGTAATTTTCGTTTTTAACCCAAATACAAAAGCCCTAATGTTAAGTAACCTATCATATAGCAGAGTAATCTATTCAGATTGGTAGGATTCTTAGGATTTGGGGGTAATCTGGTTTACTGCATTTATTAATTTTTTTGCGTATAATCCCAACTGACACCCTGCTTAGCTGGTTGGGGTGTGTGTGTTCTTGGACTGAGCTTGCAAGGGGCGCAGGTTCAAGCCCTGGCCAGCCCAGTTTTGTTAGTTTTCTTAAAAAAAGTGATTTAAATGATTTTAATTAATATAATTAATATCAATAACAATAAATAATCTTTCTGTTGAAACGACACTTTTTAACTTGATGTTTCTCATCAGGAACATCCTAATAAAATTGTTATGCATAGGTTATATATATATATATATATATATATATATATATATGTCTTGTTTGTAAATATAAATAAATAATAAATATAATTTTAAATCAACGTGTTTGTAAGGCCCCGTTACCGGTAGCCCTACTTTCATGTTGGATTTACTCATAAACGCAGTTCTAAATATCAGAGTTAATTAAAACATTCGCGGAATATAAAAGCTTTCATAAAACATTTCATAACAAAACACGTCTTGTCTTAAAACATCATTTTGTCTTTCAAAATAAACGAAACATTAAACTTAAACGTCTTGAGTCTTCCGATGCCAGCCTCTTATTCAGTGCCACGTGTCTCCTCAAGCGAGCTGCCTCATCCTACTCACCTGCGTGCATACTAAAAGTCAGCTACGCTGAGTGAGTTCTAGTTAATCATACATTATACAATACACATAAACTTATTTTCTTTCATTCATACTTTCATATTTTCTTTTGTATTAACTTACTTTCATATCTTAAGTTATAAAGAGCATTACGCCCTACATTCCTCGAGTATTATTAGGGCTCGGTACCCTCCTTCCTCGAGTATTATTAGGGCTCGGTACCCTCCTTCCTCGAGTATTATTAGGGCTCGGTACCTTCTTTCCTCGAGTATTATTAGGGCTCGGTACCATCTTTCCTCGAATATTAGTAGGGTTCGGTTCCCTAGTTCTCGAATATTAGTAGGGTTCGATTCCCTCTTCGTTACCATACAACCATACATCATACCTCGAGTATTATTAGGGCTTGGTACCCTCTTTCCTCGAATATTAATAGGGTTCGGTTCCCTAGTTCTCGAATATTAGTAGGGTTCGATTCCCTCTTCGTTACCATATAACCATACATCATACCTCGAGTATTATTAGGGCCCGGTACCCTCTTCGTAGCCATACAACCATCATTTCCTTCTTTTATTAACTTTATCACATTCATACACATAAGCATACATATCATACTTACCTTATACTTAGCGTTACAACCTGACAGTACGTGCAATATCCGAAGATCGTTCACGTACCGTCAAGCCATCATTCATACATATCACATTATTCACATAAGGCATACACTTATCTCTTAGGATAACCGTATTAACAAACATATCGAGTATGCACACAGCCCCGAAAACATAACACATAAATGGGGCTAGAAACTCACCTGAACACGTTTACGTTCACCGTTAATCGTAATCCCTTTCTTCAGTTGTGCACGGCTGACTGTATAACAAGTATACGTATCAATTAAATATCACTACTCATATCATCTTTCTATTCTTAACTAGTACCCACAACGAACGGGGGTCTGGTGGCAGCGCCCCTGGCAGCGGGGTCTAGGGGCGGCAGCCCCTAGCAGGGTCCAAGGGGCAGAGCCCCTGGCTGGGGTCGAGTTATCAGTTAGGCGAACTGTCTTAACACATTTTCCATTAGGTTTTTAATTTATTTTCTAAGCGAACTTAACTTTAGGCGAAGTTATCAGTTAGGCGAACTTGGCCTTAGGCGAAGTTATCAGTTAGGCGAACTTGGTCGTAGGCGAAGTTATCAATTAGGGGAACTTGAACTTAGGCGAAGTTATCAATTAGGCGAACATGGCCTTAGGCGAAGTTATCAATTAGGCGAACTTGGCTTTAGGCGAAGTTACCAGCTAGGCGAACTTGCTTGCAAGCGAAGTTAAGCTTGCAGGCGAAGTTATCGCTTGCAGGCGAAGTTATCGCTTGCAGGCGAAGTTGCCCAGCTACGCCTCTGTTCAACCTTAATCCCCCAAAATCATCATCGTCTTGACGTGAAACTCTTGGATACGATATTTAACCAACTCGCGATCAATCCTATGGTCGTTTTTGGATATTATTTGACCCGAAAACACGTAAAGTTTGGACCTTTAAGCTCAAAAACGTTCAATACTAGTGTTAAGGGTTCATTAACTGAGCCGTTTCCATTTTCGGGTTCATTACACTCGTATTTATCATCAAGTTTACAACTTTATGTTTCGTTTATACCCACTCTACTCTCGTTCTAAGTTTCAATGCTAAACGTTTATAAAACGTAAACTTTAAGATCAAAACGTACCTTTTCATGTTTGTTTGGCTTAGTCACGGACCCTAGATCTTGTATTTATCTTGCGTATTGAAGGATCTATCAAGAATCTCGTTTACTTGGTCTTGGATCCCACTCTCGCTCTCGGCCGTATATAGGTGTAGGTATGTGTGTGTGTTTTTGAGTTTGTAGAGATTATGATGGAAATGAAATGAGGGTTTAGGGTTTTAGGTTGGTTTAGGGGATATTTATATCCCTTAAAGCCCATGGACCTAAGGCCCATTCTCATTTAACCCATCTTAATTAATCTAAGTCCATGATCCGTTCTTTACTCGATATTAATTAATTAATAACGCGAAATCACTAAACGTAACTTTCTTTATTTAACATTATAAATTTTAGGATGTTACAAGTCTTCCCTCCTTAAAGAGGTTTCGTCCCCGAAACCTAACTATTACATAAACAAACTAGGGTAAAACTTGCGCATCTCATCCTCGGCTTCCCATGTAGCATCCGATCCCTTGCGGTGTTTCCATATCACTTTTACCAAAGGTATAATCTTGTGACGAAGCTGCTTCTCCTTACGATCAACGATCTCTATCGGTTGCTCGATGTAGTTCAATTGTTCATCAACCTCAATGTCCGTCAATGGCACGTGAGACGTGTCATCAGCTAGACACTTCCTCAGATGAGAAACATGGAAGGTTGAATGAATTCCTTCTAACTCATCAGGTAAATCCAGCTTATAAGCTACTTCCCCCACACGATCTAAAATTTTAAACGGTCCAACGTACCTCGGACTCAACTTCCCCCTCTTTCTAAAACGGATAATTCCTTTCCAAGGCGAGACCTTAAGCATCACATTGTCACCAGTGTTAAACTCAATTGGTCGTCGCCGCTTATCCGCATAAGACTTTTGTCTGTCTTGAGCGGCTTTCATTCTTGCTTTGATCTGATCGAACTTTGAAGACGTTTCTTGAACCACTTCTAGGCTTCCCATTTCTTTCTGACCAATCTCACCCCAACACACCGGGGTTCTACATCGTCTACCGTAAAGCATCTCAAACGGTGGCATACCAATACTTGAATGGTAACTGTTGTTATAGGAGAACTCTGCTAGGTGCAGATGATTATCCAAACTTCCACCAAAATCTAAAACACAAGCACGCAGCATATCCTCAAGGGTTTGGATCGTCCTTTCAGACTGTCCATCGGTTTGAGGATGATACGCCGTACTGATGTTCAATCTTGTTCCCATAGCTTCATGGAATTTCCTCCAGAACCTCGAAGTAAACCGTGTATCTCTATCAGACACGATCGATAACGGTACTCCATGCTTGGTTACAACTTCTTTAATGAACAAGCTTGCTAACGTTTCTGACGAGATGGCCTCTCGTATGGGCAGAAAATGAGCACTCTTGGTCAAACGGTCCACAATCACCCAGATAGTATCATGATGCTTAGCTGTACGAGGTAGCTTAGTTATGAAATCCATAGTGATGTGTTCCCATTTCCACTTAGGTATCTCTAGCGGTTGCATCTTCCCATAAGGCTTCTGATGTTCGGCTTTGACTTGTAAGCAAGTTAAGCACTTACTGACATAATCTACTACATCATTCTTCATTCCAGGCCACCAGTAATCTCTTTTCAAGTCTTGATACATCTTTGTAGCTCCAGGATGGATTAAGTACCTTGACTTATGAGCTTCATCTAAGATTCGACTTCTAAGATCACCATGGCGTGGGATCCACATGCGGTCAAATCTAGTCTTAACTCCATGAGTGTTTTCCATCAACTCATTTTGCTGGCCATACATCCTTTCTTTCTTTACTAACCCTTCATCTACTAACACCTCTGACTGCACCTTGATGATTTCTTCAAAAAGACTTGAGTTCATAATCAGCTGGTATGACTTCACTGTTGCAAGGACTTTCTCATTCTTATGACTTAGCGCATCAGCGACCACGTTAGCTTTACCGGGGTAATACTTAATCTCACAGTCGTAATCCTTTATCAATTCTAACCATCTTCTCTGCCTCATGTTCAATTCTTTCTGCTCGAAGAAGTACTTTAAACTCTTATGATCTGTATAGATAGTACACTTAGTACCGTACAGATAATGCCTCCATATCTTAAGAGCATGCACTACAGCTGCTAACTCCAAATCATGCATCGGATAAGTACTCTCATGGACCTTCAACTGTCTAGACGCGTAAGCTATCACCTTCCCTCGTTGCATAAACACGCAACCTAACCCTTGATGCGAGGCATCAGCACAAACAACGAAATCCTCGTCACCATCGGGTAGAGCAAGGACTGGAGCTTGCGTGAGTCTCTTCTTTAATTCTTCAAAGGCTTCTTCTTGAAACTTTCCCCAACTGAATACTATCGACTTTCGAGTCATACCGGTCAGCGGTGCGGCTATCTTGGAGAAACCTTCGATGAATCTCCTATAGTAGCCAGCTAACCCTAGGAAGCTTCGTATATCAGTCGGATTCTGCGGAGTCTTCCAATTCGTTATCGCTTCAATCTTAGCTGGGTCCACGGTAATCCCTTCAGGATTAATCACGTGACCTAAAAATTGCACTTCTCTTAACCAGAACGCGCACTTCGAAAACTTGGCATACAACTTCTCTTTCTTCAGAGTCTCCAATACCTCTCTCAGATGCTCAGCATGGTCAGACTCGTTCTTTGAAAAAATTAATATATCGTCAATGAAGACGATAACCGACTTATCCAACATCGGCCGACACACCCTATTCATCATGTCCATAAATGCTGCAGGAGCATTTGTTAGACCGAATGACATTACGAGGAACTCGTAGTGTCCATACCGCGTTCGGAACGCTGTCTTAGGGATGTCTGCCTCCTTCACCTTCAGCTGATGGTAGCCTGATCTGAGATCTATTCGTGAGAACCAACTTGAACCTTGCAGTTGGTCAAACAGATCATCAATCCTTGGCAAAGGATATCTATTCTTTACCGTAAGTTTATTCAACTCACGATAGTCTATGCACATTCTCATACTTCCATCCTTCTTTTTCACGAACAATACTGGTGCGCCCCACGGGGAAACACTTGGTCTTATGAAACCTTTGTCGAGGAGTTCTTGCAGTTGGGACATCAATTCTTTCATCTCGGATGGTGCTAGACGGTAAGGCACTTTTGCGACAGGTTGGGCTCCTGGTATTAAATCTATCTGAAATTCTATCTCTCGCTCCGGTGGCAACCCCGGAAGATCCTCAGGGAATACTTCTGGGTAGTCGCGCACAATAGGAACATCTTTCATTTCTTTCGTCTCGGCCGTAGCGTTGACGACATACGCCAAGTAGGCACAACACCCTCGCCTTAGCAAACCCTCGGCTTTTATCATCGAAATGACATTAAGCCCAGAACTTTCCTTATCACCATAAACCGTCACCGCACTACCATCCAAGGACTTTAACCTTATTATCCTACTCTTACATACTATCTGAGCCTCAAACTCAGACAACCAATCTATCCCCAAAACCACATCGAACCCTCCTAAGGTCATAACATACAAGGTAACAGGGAACTCATGTCCCTCCAATTCTATCCTACAGTCCTTAACCATTTTCATTATTTTAACCGAAGTGTCACTAGCGGTTTCTACTATAAGAGTCTCAGACACTCGGCAACATTTCATTTTAGCTAGTTTACTAAATGGTGTGGCTACGAAACTTTTGTTTGCGCCCGAATCAAATAATACAGAAACGGAAACACCGTTCACTAGAAACATACCTGTGACGACATCCGGAATCTGCTTGGCTTGTTCTTGGGTCAGCATGTAGGCTCTAGTTCTTGGCCTAGCTTGATCGACATCCTTCCTTCCACTACCTCCAGCTTCACCCTCGGTACACTCCCTAGCAAAGTGACCTGTCTTACCACACTTGTAGCATGCAGGCTTAGAACTGCACTCATGAGCATAATGACCTGCCTTCCCACACTTGTAGCAAACATTCGACCCCACTCTACACTCTCCAGCATGCATCTTTCCACACTTATGACATGTATCTGAACCCTTTCCCCACCTACACTCACCACTGTGTGCCATGCCACAAGTCTTGCACGACCTGTTCTCCCAAACTCTCGGCTGCTTGTTCTTAGGGTTCCACATCTGGGTACCGGGTCGTTTAGCAGGAGCGACCCATTTCTTCTCTTTCTTCTCGTCTCCCACCACCACATCATCCGCAGCCAAGTCTGCATAGACCATTTCTGCGAGTTCGACAGCAGAATCGAAAGTAGCAGGTTTACTTGTCCTGGCTAACATGCGGACTCTCTGTGGTAATCCCCTCACGTAACACTTGATTCTCTTAGCCTCAGTGTTGACCATATCGGGAACCAACCTAGACATTCGATTGAACTCGGTGGTGTACTCACGATGTGTCATTGTCCCAGCTTTCAAGTTCAGGAACTTCATCTCCGCCTTCTCAACCTCGGTGTCAGCACAGAACTTCTTCATCACTAATTCCTTCAGATCCTCCCACTTCATCGCTTTTATCTCTTCACGGGTCTTCCTCTGCTCCACACTCTCCCACCAATACAAAGCCTCATCTTCAAACGATTGGGTGGCATAACCGACAGCTTGGTCAGGACGACACTCGCTGATTCGGATAATTTTATCCATGGTGGTTATCCACTGAAGAGTAGCGATTGCGTCTCCTAAACCAGTCAGCTTAGGCGGGTCGCAACCTTTGAAGGACTTATAGTTGCAACCGCCTCGGCCCCTCTTCCTATCATCAACTTTCACAGACCTCACCTCACTTGAATCACCCTTTTCCCTCTCATCATCTTTCCTACCATTACCACCTGCCCCTTCAACAGTTCTTTCACGGCTTCCAGCAGACCCTCCCGGAGTAATATTCTTCACAGCAGTGGCTACAGCTTGAACAATAGCTGCTTGAATTGCGGGATCCAGTTGAACTCCTTCATTGTTTTCCGGGTTTCTTCCAGCTGCGCTTCCTTCAGCTTCGGTATTGGAAGCTGTCTCAACCGAAGGTTGCTGGACACGACGAGGCCTGCCGCGTCGTCCAGTGCGACCTCCAGCTCCAACAATGTCTCCAGCTCCAGCCATCGTATTCTAAAAGGGAAAACACAAACATCATCACTCAATGAACTATTTAGTACAAGGATAGCAAGGCTAACAGGTAATAACAGTGGCCAGCTGTGACTAGCTGATCACGTTGCTTTCCGTGTCCTATACACTTCCCTTTATGAGTCTATTTGTGTTGGTTCTACTTAAGCAGTTAGTCAAATCAAACAATCAATTATTCCTATCCCTGCCGTTCACGTATCTTTTCTTTCTCATTAACATATATCATTTAATCATACACTTTACCTTTATTGATCTTGCTTGAGCGACACATGGCATTCTTGAACTGGCATCTTCTTTCTTTTCTTACTTAAACCCCATTCTCTGTTCAAGTCTAAGCATGTAGGATGCTTAAATCTCTCGAACTTTTCTCTGATACCAACTTGTAAGGCCCCGTTACCGGTAGCCCTACTTTCATGTTGGATTTACTCATAAACGCAGTTCTAAATATCAGAGTTAATTAAAACATTCACGGAATATAAAAGCTTTCATAAAACATTTCATAACAAAACAAGTCTTGTCTTAAAACATCATTTTGTCTTTCAAAATAAACGAAACATTAAACTTAAACGTCTTGAGTCTTCCGATGCCAGCCTCTTATTCAGTGCCACGTGTCTCCTCAAGCGAGCTGCCTCATCCTACTCACCTGCGTGCATACTAAAAGTCAGCTACGCTGAGTGAGTTCTAGTTAATCATACATTATACAATACACATAAACTTATTTTCTTTCATTCATACTTTCATACTTTCTTTTGTATTAACTTACTTTCATATCTTACGTTATAAAGAGCATTACGCCCTACATTCCTCGAGTATTATTAGGGCTCGGTACCCTCCTTCCTCGAGTATTATTAGGGCTCGGTACCCTCCTTCCTCGAGTATTATTAGGGCTCGGTACCCTCTTTCCTCGAGTATTATTAGGGCTCGGTACCCTCTTTCCTCGAATATTAGTAGGGTTCGGTTCCCTAGTTCTCGAATATTAGTAGGGTTCGATTCCCTCTTCGTTACCATACAACCATACATCATACCTCGAGTATTGTTAGGGCTCGGTACCCTCTTTCCTCGAATATTAGCAGGGTTCGGTTCCCTAGTTCTCGAATATTAGTAGGGTTCGATTCCCTCTTCGTTACCATACAACCATACATCATACCTCGAGTATTATTAGGGCCCGGTACCCTCTTCGTAGCCATACAACCATCCTTTCCTTCTTTTATTAACTTTATCACATTCATACACATAAGCACGTACTGTTACCATACAACCATACATCATATTGATATTAACTTTTATTAACTTTTATTAACTTTTATTAACTTTATCACATTGATATTGCACGTACTGTTACCATAACTTTTATTAACTTTATTAACTTTATCACATTGATAAAGTTAATAAAGTTATTAACTTTTATTAACTTTATCACATTGATATTGCACGTACTGTTACCATACAACCATACATCATACCTCGAGTATTATTAGGGCACGGTACCCTCTTCGTAGCCATACAACCATCCTTTCCTTCTTTTATTAACTTTATCACATTCATACACATAAGCATACATATCATACTTACTTTATACTTATCGTTACAACCTAACAGTACGTGCAATATCCGAAGATCGTTCACGTACCGTCAAGCCATCATTCATACATATCACATTATTCACATAAGGCATACACTTTTCTCTTAGGATAAGCGTATTAACAAACATATCGAGTATACACACAGCCCCGAAAACATAACACATAAATGGGGCTAGAAACTCACCTGAACACGGTTACGTTCACCGTTAATCGTAATCCCTTTCTTCAGTTGTGCACGGCTGACTGTATAACAAGTATACGTATCAATTAACTATCACTACTCATATCATCTTTCTAGTCTTAACTAGTACCCACAACGAACGGGGGTCCGGGGGCAGCGCCCCTGGCAGCGGGGTCTAAGGGCGGCAGCCCCTAGCAGGGTCCAAGGGGCAGAGCCCCTGGCTGGGGTCGAGTTATCAGTTAGGCGAACTGTCTTAACACATTTTCCATTAGGTTTTTAATTTATTTTCTAAGCGAACTTAACTTTAGGCGAAGTTATCAGTTAGGCGAACTTGGCCTTAGGCGAAGTTATCAGTTAGGCGAACTTGGCCGTAGGCGAAGTTATCAATTAGGCGAACTTGGCCTTAGGCGAAGTTATCAATTAGGCGAACTTGGCTTTAGGCGAAGTTACCAGCTAGGCGAACTTGCTTGCAAGCGAAGTTAAGCTTGCAAGCGAAGTTATCGCCTGCAGGCGAAGTTATCGCTTGCAGGCGAAGTTGCCCAGCTACGCCTCTGTTCAACCTTAATCCCCCAAAATCATCATCGTTTTGACGTGAAACTCTTGGATACGATATTTAACCAACTCGCGATCAATCCTATGGTCGTTTTTGGATATGGTTTGACCCGAAAACATGTAAAGTTTGGACCTTTAAGCTCAAAAACGTTCAATACTAGTGTTAAGGGTTCATTAACTGAGCCATTTCCATTTTTGGGTTCATTACACTCGTATTTATCATCAAGTTTACAACTTTATGTTTCGTTTATACCCACTCTACTCTCGTTCTAAGTGTCAATGCTAAACGTTTATAAAACGTAAACTTTAAGATCAAAACGTACCTTTTCGTGTTTGTTTGGCTTAGTCACGGACCCTAGATCTTGTATTTATCTTGCGTATTGAAGGATCTATCAAGAATCTCGTTTACTTGGTCTTGGATCCCACTCTCGCTCTCGGCCGTATATAGGTGTAGGTATGTATGTGTGTTTTTGAGTGTGTAGAGATTATGATGGAAATGAAATGAGGGTTTAGGGTTTTAGGTTGGTTTAGGGGATATTTATATCCCTTAAAGCCCATGGACCTAAGGCCCATTCTCATTTAACCCATCTTAATTAATCTAAGTCCATGATCCGTTCTTTACTCGATATTAATTAATTAATAACGCGAAATCACTAAACGTAACTTTCTTTATTTAACATTATAAATTTTAGGATGTTACAGTGTTAAATCATATCTTGTTGCTACACTTAGTTAAACTAATGTTCTTTAAAAGCTCGAGAGATAAAGGTTTATCTAAATATTAAAACATATTATGACTAAGTTATTTAAACACTAATTTATATGAATTATATTTACGTATTATTATCGTAATACATATTAAATTATTAATTTACGCATTCTTTACTTATTTATTTATAAATGTATATTTACTATAACTCATATCATATTTAATTATTTTTTATAAATTTAGTTATATTAATATTATATCATGTATAAAGGGATTTTATAAATAATAAAAGTAATGCTTCTTATGATTAAATGATAGACAATGATATTCTTTTTTACAATAATAATAATGTTAGAAATTAATCGTTCAATCAATAATATTATAATCACAAACATAACTCAAATCACATCGAAACCCTAATTTATTATATGTGTTATGCCATTTATAATTAACTCGTAATATTATATTTAACTAGGAATCCTTGTCAGTGCATCCCAAAGGGTTTAACTGTTTACTATTCTATCACCATCACTTGTATTTTGTACATCTAATCAGGTGATTAATCACTCTCCTATTTTATTGTTTTTAAATACTTCTAGTGACTTATGCGTACCTTCTATCAAACTTCATATTTACATTGTACTACCAAATGCAAACCATTAATAATTGTGTTGTGTATCAATTGAGTACTACTTGCTACTTGTTATTTACTATTGTGTTTATTTATTGCATTCATATAGGACCGTCATATTAATCACATTATGTCACAATGGCCGGCATCCGATCGCATGACAATGGTTTCACAAACACCTCAAATATGGTAACCAACGCTTGATTCGCATGACAACAGTTCAGCCCACTCATCATTATTTGTTTGCAATACTACATGTTATAGTTTAACTATATATATGCACCTATAACAATTTTGCTCTTTATTTATATATTAATATATTGTATTCAAAACTGGTGATTTTCTCGCTCAACCTCATGTTGACAAAAACATGTTTTGTATGCATTTTCAGGTTATCGGGTTGGATTATTTAGCAAGATGAAGATCACGTAGAGATGCCTTTAAGATTTAAAACTTATTCAAGACTATTTGATATTATTTGTAATTTCTTATATTTGATGTACTTAAATGTAAATTGTTTATTTAAATACATTAATTAGATATTTTCACTTAGAAATTGCATGATAGTACCATGTGAGCTGTGTACAATCAGTGCGCGTCACGGCATTTCTGCCTTGGGTTGGGGTGTGACACCTCTCTCTTTTCTACACGCGACAGTACACTTACCGATTGTGTGAACTAGGTTAGGTTGTTTGGTTTTAAATTTTCGTTGCGAACCGTGTTTATTTTATATGTATATTTCCTCACATTAAACGATTATGATATCGAGGTAGGAGAGTTCATTGATTATTCATTATTAAGAGATCAGATCGCGTTATTGCTCGAGTTGAATGATGAGGAGTTGGATAGGTTAGAGAGCGTGGATGATGATTAGGTGATTAATGATGATGAGGTACGATTCGATACAAGTATTCCATCTTGGGATACATCGTTTAATTATGATGAAGTTGAGGTGGAAGACATGGCAGCCGAGGAACACCCTGATCCATACACACATACGAATACGGATGAAGGAGTTCCATTCTTCACTACAGAACACGTTAAAGTGGCTGAAGAGCGTCTTGGGAAACATAAAAAGAATGGTAAAGTATACGAAGTTGGTTTGGGCTCGAAGGATTAAGCTGATAACATATTTGAAGGTATGTTCGGACGTAGTAAGTCTCGTTTCTCGAAACTTATTGATGTGTTAATGTATGCGGAGAAAAAAGACGATAGGGAGATTAAAGCTCATGCCACTACTCACCAGATGACTACGTTTTAAATGCCAAAGACAGTCAATGGTGATATCATCTCTTGGCTTTATGATTTTGAGCTTAAACTACGTATTATTAAGTGGGAACACGGCATACAATATTATCAACATATTGCCGATGTTCTTACTTTTACCGAGGTGGGGCGTGCGTACGTTGGAAAATAGGTCGTTTGTCAATCGTGGTTGAAGCCAGATGGCGGATTGGTTCTATAGACACTTTTTATGAGGGTTTCATATTTTTCAAGGTCCCGATACGTATGTATGTTGACGAGATAGATCCAAGAAATGGTTGGAGGAAACTTGTACTTAAAGTAAAGCCGCCACGAACATTAAAGCGAGTGCCTATGAAGATTTTTCCATAAAGTCTTTACAAGAGTCTAAATCGGTGGTACTACGACAACCGCACTGGTGAAGTTGTCATTGTACTTGGAACATGTTTAAAGACGGAGTTAATTCGGGTGATCGAACTGATGTGGTTAGTTAATTTATTTGAGTCTGATAACGATGTGTTATTCAACAATAAGATCAGATGGGCTGAACAGAAGGATTACTATCTCGCTATGCAATTTCAATGTGTGGTTCGTGTTTGCCATGCGTTTGGAGTTCATAATTAAGCTGATTGGAAGACCAAGAGATTCAAGTAATCGAAGACAAAGAGCTCAAGCCAAGGTGGAGTTTGTTAGTACATGGTTTTGTCATCTCGGCCCTTGTTTATCTATTGTAATTATTTATCGTTAATGTAAAGGCATTTTGTGAATTTTATATATACGTTATTCGTTATGTATTAGACCATTCGTTATGTTATGTGTAACGAGTGTGTTCATCCGTTAATGTAAGGTCCATTCGTTATGGAATGTATAACGAATGAGCCCATTCGCTATGTTATTAGACCATTCGATAAGCATATTTAATGAGTGAGGTACAACGAATGAGTCATTCGCTGAACTTTAAGTTATATATAGGGAATGAAGACGAATGGTCCCCATTCGTTATGTGATGTATAACGAATGGGGTCGTCTTCTATATATATATGTGTGTGTGTGTGTGTGTGTGTGTGTGTGTGTGTGTACCCAGTTTCATAACTTATGAAGTGTGTTATTATTATTTGAGAGATACCGTTATGCTGCCCAATTCTCTACTCACACACACTTTTTAACGTAATTCGTAATCGTATAATCATCGGAGTATATCAAGAACTAGATAGTTATAGTGTAAACTGTAATCAATCGATACCCGGTGGTTTCTCAAGTCATTTCTCACCCGATTCAGAGAGAAACAGACAGGGTCGGTGATAATAAGGAGAGGTGTGGTGAAATCAAATAAGACAAACAGATACGCAGCACCACGACAATAAACATATTCATGGAGAAATTAAAGAGAGAGGAGAGAAACAGTGACGATGATGAATGAATGAGAGAAAGAGAGAGAGAGAAGACGATATATGAGTGGTTCAATGAGAGAGTTATGAGAGTAAAAAATGTGTGACTGAGAATTGAAGATTTCATGAATAATATTAGTAGAGAGTAGTCTAAATGTTAACTTTTAACATATATATTTTTAACATATATATATGCATGTATATATATATATATATAGAGTAAGGTTAGAATAAGAAGTTAATATTTTCTAAAAAGCGTAGGAAGTGATTAAGACCATTGGATTACATAAACCACATAGTGGTAGGATGGTCAAGATTGAAAATTTTTAATTTTAGAATTAGTTTCTTTTGTAAATAGAGATTCATATTTTAGTCAATTATTCTGCAAATTTATTTTCTTTCTCTTAAATCATCACCACCAGATACATGATTCTTCAAATCAAAATTCTTGAAATCAAAATAAAAAAAAACTCTAACCCCAACTCTCTTTCAATTTTGTTAACATCTACAACCAGCCACCATCTTCATTTAACCAGACTTTACCATCCAGATTGAGCCAGCCAATGATTTTAAGTGGCTTGTTTTTGGTAAAGATTTAGACGAGAAAGATGATGTGTTCATATCTATCACACCGCCGATCTTCAATGAAGATTATGTAATAATTAGTTATTTCCGAACATCGACCGTTCAGAATCAACTTCAACCGCTGCCATTTCATCACATGTCGTAATCCTTCATTAGTACTCGTCTTGGTTTTCGATCTATGACTAGAAAAAAAAATAAGCAGACATCGAAACCACCAGCGTTGGTTCCTATTTTTATGTCGTAAATGATTTTTGCACTTAGATCTGAAACTGCTGTTGCTTGGAATTATTATACCAATGATTGAGAGATTAAAACTCACCAAGTGGAGGATCTGGTTATGGAATATTGGTTGATAATCGATTTGTATATTTAAAACCCACTTTAATATATTGTCTTGGTATACATTTATTCTATAATATAATTGATGATTTGTAATATTGTGATATCTTTTTAACTATTTCAGTGTGTTATTCTGGTAATTCATCTAGTGTGTTTTTATGTTATGTGTTTTTCTAGTAGCTCAACAAGGTTTATGGATTGTCATAATTTTTTTATGATCTGGTCATAATTTTCTTTTAAGTTTTGATTAAAATTTGATCTAAAACACACTTTAATAAAACAAGTATAAATTTTGACTATTAGTTTATTTAAAACACACTGTTGTATATATTGTGATGTTCTTGGTAGTGTGTTTTAAATTTGGATTAAAAAATGATAATTATAAATTGATTTCGTTTCCATATATAATATAACACACTTGACGATTATGCCCCTATAGTGTTATAAAACAAGTATAAAAATAAAACACACCCTGAAAAAACAATACAACGAATCTTAACCATTAGATCACACAATCCTACGCACCAGATCACTTCCTACACTTTTTAGATACACTTCATTTTTTATTTTAACCTCACCCTATATATATATATATATATATATATGTATATATATATATTATGTCAATATAAGAAAATAAATAATCCCCCAAATTTTTAGCAACTATCTTCATCTTCCTCATCTACCTTCCATGTCAGCCACCTTTGTTGTTGTTGGAAAAAAACGGTTATTGATGTGCGAAAAGCTATATATGTAAATATTAATAACTAATTCTCGCAATTCAACACTAAGTCTTAAATTTATAAAATCAAACAATCCTAACTAAACTTTCCACAAACGGCAAGTGTACCGATCGCGTAGCAGCACGGTCTAATGGAAGTCCGAATGTCGAACACAAAGACACGTGAGAACGGCTATGATAATTAACCCTAATATAAGTCCTGCTTAAATAATATATTTATTTATCTTAATTATTTTAACTAACTAAACATAACTAATAGTGAAACTTAACGGAACTAACAATAATAAGAAAACGAATCACGTAGGTAGGATGACTTAACGGCTACAAGATGACATGGGTACTAACATGTGGTTGAAACCAGGGTTCTAAAGATGAGCTAACATAGGTGAGGTCAAGATAACAGGGTCCCTACGGTCAGTTTTACCTGAAAAACTTAACACCATTTAGATAGCTTTTAATTCGTGGTTGTTTATCTACGTACCCTAATGACTTATCACTTGGTCCATGTCTAAATCACATATCTCACTAAGGATCGAGCTAATTACAAACCTAGGAGAAGAGGGATAATTCAATACAAAAACAAACTAACTCAACTTACAAACAAACCTAGGCAACAGCTAGAAAACCGCACGTGGTCTTGCAACAACTGACCAAATCAACTAAACCAGCAAGATAAGCTGACACCTAAGGTTTTCGTCCAACTCAATGGTGGTGAACCTACTGACTATAATGATCCAAGAAACACAAACCTAATGGCACGCCTACCACAATCAATCAAGACACAAAGTATTAACCGAAACATGCAATAAACGCCTACACGAAACTAGTTCATGCAATAATCAACAACACGGAGCACATGCAACCTGATATACATCTATGGAAGAGGGTATACATGGAATAATATCATAAAATATGAACTTTACAATAGAAAAACAATCAACCACTTGCTAAGCACCCTAAACTAGTTAATTTAAACCCTTAAACATCAAACCTAGGAGATTCAAACAAGTTTAGCCAACCATAATGAACAAACATAAGATAATAATAATAATTAAGCTCAAAGTATCCATTACAAACAAATTGGAACTTGTTTCAAAGTCTAAAACTCTAAAATGAATTAACAAACGTTAAAACAAGCAAAACCGACAACCGGTTGATGAAACTCTTATCCGGAAGCTCCTCTTTCTTGGTATTTCATCTAGAACTGATCTTGGACAGATGGAATGAAGTATATTTTCGTTCATAGGGTTTAGGGTTCTTAAATATATCATTAAACTTGATAAACAAGCCAAACTAGGTCCAAAACAAGCCCACAAAAGACAAAATATTCGTGGTCAAAGAAAGTCAAAGGTCTGGGTAGCCCATGAGGGCGCCGCGCTACGTGGCCAACAAGGCCTATCATGGTCGTGCGGCGTGGCCATGTCACTTGGCTAGTTTTTTTCATTTTCTGACTCGCTTATCTTCAAACGTGCATTCCAGCTTCATCTGAATCCCGTTTGAGCTGATTCTTTCTTCATTAAACTCATATTTTCGCTCTCTTCAACATGGGACCTATCATATACACAAAAATTTAATTTAATGCAAGAACAATTTATATTCGTTAAAGGTTTATGCACAAAACAACACAAAAACGGGATAAAACGATGTGTGTTTTGCAACACATCAGTTATATACAACGACCAGAACCCCAGACTCGTTCATCCCTAATTCCCATCTATGGATCCATCTCAACAAGTTCGTGATTTTAGAAGTAATCAAGAACAACCCCCCCCCCCCCCCACACACACACAAATTAGTGATTTCAAAATCCACCTTCATCCTTCTCAAGTCACCAACAATGGCTTCCAAATCTCAAGGTTCATCACTTTACCTACCTATGTTCCTTCTCACCCGTTTCATCTCTCCACCAACAATCTCACCCGATCATTCTCAATACCCTCAAAATGCCAACTCAAATAGTGTCAATTTTCAACCGCTCTCTCACATCAACTTCAATTACTGTCTCCACAACACCGCTTTCAAACCCATTATCGCCCTTCCCACCCGTTAAACTCCTTTGTCCTCTAGTTCTGCCAAGAGGAAAATGGAGGTGTTTGTGAATCATCTAGTGAAGATGAAAATTTGGATGTGGTGAGATGATTTGATGAAGACGAGTTAATAGGTGGGGTAGGTTATCAATTAATTTATTAGATATTTAATAACAAATTAAAAAAGAGCATTTTACCCGTACCTTAACGTTAAAAATTTAACGGAGTTATTGATTTGGACGTATTTGGCAAGAAACAAATTAGCTCGATGGTCCGCTTGCAAAAACAAAACATTTTGGATGAAAATCGTATATTTGACCAAAGATCAGGGACGATTTGGCACATTATTCTTTATATTAATTAGTTTATTCGTTTTCTTAGTTTTGAGTGTAGTTATGAGTCTTGGTAAGAAATCTAGAGCGGTAATATGAACAGATGGTTTAAGGACATTGTATTTTATGTGGTTTTCGTTCTTAATAATATCAAAAGAGACATGGTGAGTTACCATAAAAATATCGGTGTTGATCATGCTGCTCAATCTTGTTAAGTCCAACTAAATCAGTCGAGGTTAGATTAGTTGGAGTTTAAAGGTAGTCTAATTTGTTGATGGATCTTCGTACGATAGTTCAACGAAGTTCGTCATTCTAATATTTTATGAGCAGTGCATGCGCTGAAATTTCAATGATATGAACTCCTTGTCTCTTTAATTAATTCACCAAGAATATATAGATGCAAATCTAGAGCCTAAATATGGTTCAACATTCTATATAATCTTTTCAAATATTCTACTCTAATATACCCCTTATTCTAAGGTGGAGGATCATAGATGCTTCGACTGAATCTGAAATCATTGAATAGAGCATGTGGCAAACCTTTTGTGAAAATGTCTGCAAACTGCTAACGAGAAGGGATATGTAATCAGTGGCGGATCCTATAAGTTTTTCACAAGGGTCGGATTTGTTTTGGTCGGTAGTCAGTTAACTATGTTTATATATTATTTTTGGGCTTGAATTCGTTGTTCAGGTCAGATAATCGGAATATATTTCATTTTTGCTTTGGTTCGGTCGTTCCAGTAGGGTTAAGTAGGGTCGGATCATATATATTAAAAAGATAATCATACAAAATGTCAAATAACATAGAAAAGTACGTGAATCTTCATTCATATGCATCATTAAAATACAAGATATTTAAAAGACAAAATGGCAAAAGACGTCCTTTATGTTTGCACGGTTTTTCAATATACGTCCTTTAGCAAACTTAATGACAGAAAATATCCTTTATGTTCAAAAAACATTGCACAGTTCGTCCTTTTCACTAACGAGGGTTAGTCTTTCTCGTTAAATCCAATCATGTGCACCTCATGTGAGGCCAATTTAGTCTTTTTACCCTTTCAATGGTTATTTGTGTAATATACTTAAAATTTTGGTCTTTATATAAATAAAACTCATCTTCTTCCCCAAATAATCATAACCCACCATCAACAATCAACACCACAACCAAAAACCAGCCACCACCCATCACCACTCTCAACCTTTTTAGTTTTTACAACCAAATAATCATAACCCTCCTGCTGCTGAACACCACCACCATCAGTTTCTCTCTTTAGCCTTATCTCCTACAGCCACCATGAATCGCCGCATCATAACCCAATCTGCAGCCGTCAAGTCATATAACAACTACCTCCGGTACCTCAAACCTGGTGCACTCGCTCAACTCCGTGACTCCAAAATCAATGCCAGAACTCATATTAGGTAACCGGATTATCATATTTGTTTACACCGTGTTACACCTTCATCACCATCACGGTCTTTCAATGCCGCCGGTGTTGGTGTTCAGCAACAACAGGAGGTTGTCGGTGGTTTAACGGCCTCTAAAGGTGAATTGCCGTTTGTTTCTACTAGGTTAGATCGATGTGCAATTTGGCTTCTGATGGTTTGGTGGCGGTTATTGATGTGTTATAGGGTTTATTTTGGTGTTGTAAAAACTAAAAAAGTTCAGAGTGATGATGGGTGGTGGCTGGTGTTAGGTTGTGGTGTTGATTGTTGATGGTGGGTTATGATTATTTGGGAAAGAATATGAGTTTTATTTATTTAAAGACCAAAATTTTAAGTAAATTACACAAATAACCCTTGAAATGGTAAAAAGACTAAATTGCCCTCACATGAGGTGCACATGACTTGATTTAACGAGAAAAACTAACCCTTGTTAGTGAAAAGGATGAACCGTGCAAAGTTTTTTGAACATAAAGGATGTTTTCTGTCATTAAGTTTGCCAAAGGACGTCCATTTAAAAATCGTGCAAACATAAAGGACGTTTTTGCATTTTGTCTATTTATAATTGTTTTCTACGGGTTTTTATTATTTGAAATCTGACCAAAATATCATCAATTTGACATTAACAAGCGAGTCTTTGTCAATGAATTAAATAAAAATATTGCTTGAATCTTAACACCCACTTATTTTCGTAAATTGGACTTCATGTACTTCGTCGGGGAAAAGCTTCTTTTTAAAGGATTTGACGGTTAATACGAGACATAACTTCAATAAACGATATACCAATGCAATGAAGTTGATGAGAAAAACCATGTATATAAAAAGCCAAAATATTTTCTTTTAAGATTAAATCTCTTTATTCATCACTAACTCACCTGGCATATTACTTGGCATATTATTTGAGTCATTAGGACTTTTTTTTTAAATGTAAACTCAGTTAGGGGTTTGGGACTTGAACTTGAAAATTGGTATACATTGATGACTATTTGGCCTTAAATTTGTATTAAATTTGTTTTTTATGAAACTCAAATTTAATTAGATAAATTATTTATATACATTTATTATATTATGATTGTAAATATGTAAATTTATTTTTATTAGGGTAGGTATCGAAATATCATTGGGTCATTTTTAAAATCCACAAGGATCATTTTATGGTTCTCAAAATTTCAAAGGGGTCTTTCGAGATTCTAACACACATATACCACAAAAAAGCCGACACCCCAACCTGAAAGGTAGGTCCGCCATTGTATGTAACACCCTAATATGACCTCGTTGAACTTTTTTCCACACACCTGAAATCATTGAATAGAGCACATGGCCAACCTTTTTGTGATGACGTAGTGAAATCTGATATGCGTAATAGAATGGGTGGTGAGAATTTAAATGATAGTTTTATATATTTATTGAGAAATATTTGTTATAAATGTCAAAGCAGATGATATTTTGGGTTGATTTCAAAAAATGAAACACGTAGATAACAACTTTATTTATATTGTATTTTAATTATTTAATTCTAATAAAGTTTCACGTACTTTATTTGTTATATGATATTTTGTTTGATTATATTTTTTCTATATGACTCAATCAGATTTGACCTAATCAGAATGGCCGAACCATACCAAGAAAGATTGTATACCAACTCAACCCAAACGACCTTGATGGATTGAATTTTTTTATATAGTGATAGTCAAATTAGTACCGACCCCAAAAATTTCCAAACCATGTGAAACAAAATATTGGATTTGCAACTAATTGTCCCTAGTTGTGACTTCGTGTGTAACTAGTACAATTGATATACATGTATTTATACATCTCGAATCCTTTGTAAAGTTATGTTTATTTAATGTTTTGAGTTCGGTTTAGTTCATGTTTTGTTTATCTTTTATTAATTAAGGTTTTAGAGTCAAGTATTTGATATTTATCGTGTTTTTAATCTTTTGGTGTCTTGCACGTTAAATCTAATTCTTTCTATCATCTCATAAGAAGTTTAAGTTCGTTTTGCTCGTTAATGATTACATGATTATTCCACTTAGTGTTTTGATTTGTTTGCATGTAGATGGTGGTTTGAAAGTCAAGGAAAAGAAGGTCTAGAAGGTTCTAAACGTTACTTGGAGTTCAAGGAAGAATATTTATCAAGATTTTACAAGATATTTAATAAAATAAAAAAAAAAGAAAAATCTCCTCCTAGAGGGCGCCGCGCCGCGCGACCGGGGAGGCCATTCCCTTCGCGGGGATCCTAGGCCTTCTGGTCAACATATTTTTGCAAGTCCAAGCCCATTTCTCGCTATATAAACTTAAGATTGCAAACCTAGACGAAGGGGAAGCATTGTGGCAGCCGATTTTGGAGAGGAAACAAAGGTTTTGAATGTGATTTGAAGCTAGGAACCAAGGAGGATCGAGAGAGCTTTCATCCGGGTGTTCAAGGATCAATTACAAAGGGTTTTATCGCTCTAACTTTCATTCGTTGTTCATTATTTGTTATGTCTTTCCTCTTTGTTTTTAATAATTGTTTAGGATTGTTTTTAATAATGATTCTAGGCTAGACTTCATGTCTACCTAGGTTTGATGAACATGTTTGATGCTTGATTTTTGCTTTGGACTATTGTTTTTATTATGGTTTTGTTGATTTAATAGTAAAGACTTGATTTTACTTTCATGATGCATATAAGTATTTATTACCTTGATGGATTATTAATTATTGCTTCACATAGATCTTTTATCTTTTGATTGTGTTCTTTAGATTTAGGGTTTATGTTTAATCAATTACTTGGTGTTTTGATTATTATGGTTGAATAAGCCTATTAGATCATAGAAGCTTGTTGATTGTTGATTTGGATTTTGAATGTTTTGCTGAATTCCAATAGCTGTAAGGTGAGGAGTTATTCATGCGTCTTGGTCAATTCCATGCTAGGATAGATAGTGACAATATTCTTGCTTATTGTGTTGATCTTTGTTCATGTTGTTATGTTTAGCTTATCAAGTTATCTAGGGTTTAGTATTTCATAAGATTTGTTGCTTTAGATACTATTAATTAACCCTAGTTGATGACTGTAAGGAAATCAATAATAGTGATTGCTTAATAATCTAATAAATGTTCTTTGGGATTTCGTTTGATTCGGTCAAGGGTCCTTAGGGTTTGTTAGATTAATATGTTTAGAAATCAGTTTCCATAATCATGTTATTTGTCTAATGCTTGATTATTGTTGATGCATGGGATTCTTACCTAGGTAGATTCCTTCTCTTATTGGTTTCGATCTTGTGTTCAATTACTTGCTTCTAGTTTACTTGTTTATTTATTTTCTTAGTTTAATATTAGTTTAAAAACCCCCTTAAAACATTAATGATAAATAGTCGTGTCGTAAGTCGAGTCTATTTAGTTAATTTACGTAATTTATAGAGTCCTGTGGGTTTGATATTCCGGACTTACTTAGCTTTAGTACAATTGATCGGTTCACTTGCCGGTGTTTTGTTTAGTTGAGTCCTAGGTATAGTTTTTATTACTTGTTTAATTTAGTTAATATTTAATTTACTGTTTTGAGCACATCAACAATCATAACTTAAGTCTAACCGCCAAGCTAGTAATCAAGTTATATAATTAATAATTGACTAAACTCGTATTTCACTCTTAAACAACTAAAATTTACATGTATAATGAGAGCCTACATGCTACTAACTAGCAATAAAGCTCCGTAAGTATTTTTTATTTGGCCGTAGCTCGTAAGTTATACAACATACATACTACCTAAATGCAATACTTATACATGTATAATACACAAACAAAATATTATAAGTCCTTGTCAGAGATTACAAGATCTATATATCAGCATTGCCATCATTATTCATCAACATCCCTTCTCCTAACCACTACCTAGTCGTTGGCGACCTCCCTCCTCACGATCTATAAACAATTGGTGTATTTGTGTATAATGAATCTTGGAAGATATGATATGAGATATATGTGATGTTGATGTCTTTCCTAACCATCACTCTCTCTCTCTCTCTCTCTCACTCTCTCACTCAAAGTTAAATGAGTTTAGATCTTAATTCATCCACCTTTTCTTTTATTGAACAGGTAAGTTTGTGTTTTTAAGAATTGTTATGAACCCTAGAATGAAAGCTCTACATAATTTCAAAAGAATTAAGGGATTTCATGTTCAATTTAATCAAAATAAATCAATGGTTTATGTTGGAAATGAATTTGGGGATTTTCAATTACTATAAGAATTGACTCGAATTAACTTTTGTCTTTTTAATATATTATGTTTATAAGTAAGTTTTGGACGTGTTGGATCCGAATTTGACCGCATAACAGCATTCAGACCAACTACGAATTGAACACTCGTTTAAAGTTCGTCTTCTTTATTTTTATTGTTATAATAAATCTCATATTTTATTCTTAAGTTTCATTCGTTTTGGTTTTGTTTTAACTTGTAGGAAATCATCAAGTTCGGTTTGGTCAGCTCGCTTAAGTAGGTTTCTTCCATATTTTTATCTTCTTCACTTGCCAATTGTTAAGGTAAGTAGATCACATCCCCTTTTTATTTTAAATGTTTTAGGGACGACATGTATATTTTAAACCTCATAAATATTATTTCACATCCTCAACAAAGATTCTAATTCATGTGTTTATGTTATTACTCAATTATTTGTTACATGTAACGTGCTAAAGTGTTTACTGTTTTATTGTTGATGGCATCATTCTCATCCTCATCCTCATTATTAAGATCTTGCGCCATCTTAATAGCTTGACCTAGGGTCATAATGAATGGATTAATGTTTGTTATTGTTACATTTTCACATAAGAATTATTTTTTCTTTATTATATATCAAAATGTGCTTTGCTCACCAACCTCGTGTTGATAAAATTATTTTCATACATGTTGCAGGTTATCATCTTGGATAGTTGAAGATAAGCAAGTCGTTGCATACCTTTAGCTATCAAGAAAATAAACATTTATTTGAATTTGGTTTATTTTGGATACTGTTTTGTTTCGGATTATGTAATGTACTTAAATTATGTAAATTAAATCATTAGTTATTGTCACTATAATAAAGTTCGTGTCTTTGGAACTATTGTGCAATTAGTTGCGCTCTGACATTCCGGTGTACGTTGGGGTGTGATAAATTGGTATCGGAGCCGATGGCTATATGATAGGTGGTTAAGAAAACAAGTTACTAGCATGTTTTGGGTCCCATACAGGCTTACGTGCTACCCTAATTCTTTTATTATATTTGATTACCTTATCTTGTTTAATTAATTATTTGAATTTAACTAATTGATGTACACACACAACTCCGAGGTTATCCTCATCCTCAAAATTATTTTCAAACTATAGATATTAATTGTTTTTAAGAAATTCCTTAAGAATTCCCTCAATTTTTTTCCATTCTTCCGTAAAGTATGGGAAGGTTTGATGAGTTTTTGTAGTAACTAGAAAGGGGAGAATACTATGAACGGACTTTGATAAAAACGATTCCGAGAATCAAAGGGAAGATGTTATTCCTTTCCTAGAGGTTTCAATCCAAACATAATATTCGATCCCATAGGTCAAAGAGAAAACGTGTCACATACTTTAAAGCTTTAAGTAGTCTAGTGGTTATCTTGAATAAAGATTACTATATCCCTCGTTTATAACCGAATTCACGGTGATACATGGCTGAACTCGGTTTTCTCATTATTGTTGTATTGAATGAGTGAGTGAAGTAAATAGGTGGTTCCTAAAATACTTCAATTGTTTACTTCAACCCCCCTTATCTCGATTTTTTTGAGTGTTTTGTTGGAGATCTATGGTGGTTCATGGACAACGCAACACCCAAAATGTTGTTTTTATTTTTAATTTTGATTATTTTATTGGATAAAAATGGTGGTTCATGAAAAATCAAATCATCTATTTTAATTAGTTTAAATTTTATTTGTTTTTGGAAACATGAAAATCCATGGTGGTTCATGGATGTTTCAATAACCCGATAAAATTTTCAAAAATTTTTATTTTTTATTTTATTAACAATGTTTTAAATATTCAATCCTCAACCTCAATCACAATCACAACTGCAAAATAATGACCAAACTTGATCTATTTTAATATTTTTTTCATAACAACTTCATGAATTTCCCCATATCATAAGTTATCATATTTTGTCCTCATAGAATGTCTTCTGGTCGTTACGTTTGCTCACCACAAAACAAGAACTCCAATAAAAAGATGGCCGCATACTTTACCAAGGAGAGGCTACTATGCTCCCCAAACTCATGATCCAAATGCAAACTATTAATGTCTCCACCGCAACCGCAAACCCTGTAGGTTGTTCCTACAAGTAATTCACCTATGCAAATACTACCCAATTTGTAGGAGATAAGAATGCTGTTATCCTCCTCCAATGGTTTGAATACATGGAGAGCGTTTTTCTTCATAGCCAATGTCCCGAAGACAAGAAAACCACTTATGCTTCAAGTGTCTTCGAGAAGAGATCCCTTACTTGGTGGAACAAAGAAAAATACTCCCGTGGAGCCGAAGTTGCCATGGCTATGTCGTGGGACACCCTTAGAAAATCATGCTCACAACCGTTTCCATGAACTAAGTCTATTGGTTCCTCACTTGGTGACTCCTCTCTCTCCCGATCCATTGATAAGTATATAGTCGGTTTACCCTTGCAAATCCAAGACACCGTCTTGAGTAGCAACCCGCAAAACCTTCATGTTGCCATCACTCTTGGTGCTACTCTCACCAAAAACCACATTTAACCAGGACCTTGATGAGGAAAAATACCAAGAAACCCGCCACGACAACCGCGACCGAACCCGCGAAGGAGGTCTATGCTGAATATTCCTCGAAGCGAAGCCCAATAACCATGCTAACTACTACTCCATCAACAAGAATAAACTAATCCATCAACTTTAACCCAATCTAATCCATCACCTCAAGCCCAACAATCCTACCCTAACAAGAAACCATATACCGAGCCTCACCTGTTGTGCACCAATTCTCAATGTCATCATCCTGCTTACTCTTCATGTCGGTTATGCACCAATTGCAACCGCTATGGTTATCTTGCTAACACTTGCCTCGAAGTTATGCGTGGATAAAACGCTCCACAACGGTTCGCTCCACAAAATTCTCAACCCCGCACGTGCCGTTTTCTCAACCCATTTCTCCCCCTAGGGCTTGCAATAATTGTGGAGACTCCAATCATATCCTCAATGCATGTCCTTGACTTGCATATGCTTAGCCTACCAAGTCCAAACCTATCGATCTCATGTCCTGCAACTCGTTGCTTCTCAAGTTCCTTAACTCATGGCTCCCATGCAAACGGTTCAAGTCTCCGCTATTCAAGCTCCACCACCGAGCAAAGCCTCTAAAGCAACCAAAGATACTCGTGGGCGTGCTTTCATGCTCAATGTGAACCAAGCTTAAAACTCCAATGATGTGGTGAACGGCACGTTATTTTAATAATCATTATGCTTCTGTTTTATTTGATACCGGTGCCTATATGAGTTTCATATCATTTGATTTTGCTTATATACTTGCCAAGCCTCATGTTAAGTTAGCTAAGCCTATCTCGGTAGAAGTTGCTAACGGTAGTTCGATTTTTTTTATTCCGTCATCCGTAATTGCACTCTCACCCTTAATAAATATAGATTTTCAATTGAACTTATACCAATGATGGGAAGCTTTGATGTCATAGTATGTATGGATTGGTTATCACCACACCGAAATCTTGTGCTTCGAGAAGTATATCCGGATTCTTTTCCAGAATTGTGTAGTCTTAAACGTTTTGGGAGAAAGACCTTAGAAGAAACTTAACAACATGTCTTGTGTTGAAGCTCAAAGTTATTACACAAGAAATAGGTGTCTTTTCTGGCCCATGTAACCGAAAAGAAACGCGAGGAGAAGAAGAAAAGTTCCAATATCCCAATCATCCGTGATTTTCCCAAAGTTTTCCCCCGAAGACATTTCCGGACTTCCACCCGCTCGACAAGTGGAGTTCCATATCGATCTTGTACCCGAAGCTAATCCCGTTTCCAAATCTCCTTACCGTCTTGCACCCTCCAAAATGCATGAACTTTCTTAACAACTCCAAAAACTTTCGGACAAGGGCTTTATCGTCCTAGTTCATCTACGTGGGGCGCATTAATTTTATTCGTGAAGAAGAAAGATGGAACCTTCCGTATGTGCATCGATTACCTTAAACTCAAAAAACTCACCATCAAGAGCCGCTTGTTTCTAAAAAAATGATCTGCATTCGGGTTATCATCAACTCTGTGTTAATGAAGAAGACATACCCAAAACCGCGCTCCAAACTCGATATGGGCATTACAAATTATGTGTTATGCCTTTTGGGCTAATCAATGCACCCATGGCTTTCATGGACCTCACAAACCGTATTTCTAAACCCTACTTGAATAAATTCATAATTTTTTTCATCTATGATATCTTGATATATTCGAAAACCGAAACCGGTCAAAAGAAGCATTTACATTATATTCTCGATCTATTGAGAAAATAACAATATTTTGCAAGTTTTCTAAGGGCGAATTTACGCTAAAGGAAGTTCAATTCTTGGGCCATGTTGCAAACGATAAAGGTATTCACGTTGACCCCGCCAAAATCGAAGCCGTCAAAAATTGGAAAACCCCGACTTTTCCCACCAAAATTCGATCTTTTCTTGGTTTAGCGGGATATTACCGTAGTTTCATCCAGAATTTCTCTAAACTTGCTTTACCTCTAACCACCTTAACTGACAAGGGTAAGCCTTATGAGTGGGGGTCGAAGCAAGAAGAAGACTTTCAAACCATAAAAAACATGCTTTGCAATGCTCCGATTTAAACCCTCCCTGAGGGAAATAATGATTTAATTGTCTTTTGTGATGCTTCTAACCAAAGTCTTGGTTGCATTATTATGCAATAAGAAAAGTTTATTGCTTATGCTTCGAGACAACTCAATATTCATGATAAAAAATTATACAACTCAGGATCTTGAACTTGGTGTTGTTATATTCGCTCTAAAAAGTGGAGGCATTATCTCTATGGTACGAAATGTGTCATTTACACCGATCAAAAGAGCCTTCAACACATTTTCGATCAAAAATAGCTCAATTTGAGACAAAGACGATGGGATGAGTTACTTAGTGACTATGATTGTGAGATTCATTACGATCCTGGTGAAGCGAATGTAGTGGCCGATGCCCTTAGTCGTAAGGAACATGTTAAATCTGTGTTGCTTAATTGTGTGATTAATCAACCTGATCTTTTTTGCCGTAACTATGAGGCTTAAAACGTCTCCATAACCGAAGGTAACATGTATGACGAGATGTCGTGTGGTGTCGAACTTCAACTCGAAACCAAACGAAATGTCTTGCTTTATGTCATCAATCGTTTAAGGATCTCCTATCATGACAATCTTCGCACATTCCTCTTGGATGAAGCTCACAAGTCACGATACTCTTTACATCCCAGTGCGGATAAAATATATGCCGATCTTCTTTCCAATTATTGGTGGCCTGTAATGAAGAAAGGTATTGTGGTATATGTGTCGAAGTGTCTCGCGTGTTCTAAGGTTAAAACCGAGCACCAAAAACCTTTTGGTTTACTTGAAAAACCTCTGATTCTCTTTTGGAAGTGGGATACCATTGCTATGAATTTCATCACCAAACTTCTAGCAACCCGTGACCAACATGATAGTATTTGGTAATCATCGATCGATTAACCAAATCGGCTCATTTCATTCCTATTCGAGAGAAATTCAGTCGAGCAACTTGCTAAGCGTTATGTCAAGAACATCGTTTTTTGTCAGGGAGTACCTTTGACTGTCATATCCGATCGTGATGATCGTTTTATCTCACATTTTTTGAAATCCCTTCAAATATATTTGGGAACTCGATTAGATCTTAGCACCGCTTATTATCTTCAAACCGATGGTGAATCCGAGAGAACCACTCTGACATTAGAGGATATGCTAAGATCTTGTATACTAGAATTTGGTAGAAATTGGGAGGAAAATCTACCATTATTGAGGTCTCATATATTAATAGTTTCCATTCAAGCATTGAAATGGATACGTTCGAAGCTCTTTATGGATGTAAATGTCATTCCCCGATATGTTGGAACGAAGTTGGTGAACTCAAATAGCCACAATTCTGAGATGGTTCAAGAAACATCGGATAGAATTGCCCAAATCCGTTAAAACCTTCTCGCCGCAAGAAGCCGTCAAAAGATTTATGGCGATAGACGTTGAAAACCTCTTAAGTTCAATATTGGTGATCAAGTCCTTCTCAAGGTATCTCCTTGGAAAGGTGTCGTTTGTTTTCGTAAAAGAGTAAAGATAATCGATAGAGTTGGTAAAGTCGCTTACAAAGTCGATCTCCCCGATGAGTTCTCTAATGTTCACCTGACCATTCATGTATCAAGTCTCAAGAAGTGTTTAGCCAAGGGTAATCTCCATATACCAGTCGATGACGTTCAAATCGATGAGACCATGTATGTTGTCGAAAAGCCGGTGGATATTGTGGATTGCAAGGATAAGAAAACCAAGCGTAGCTGATATCCATTAGTTAAAGTTCGTTGGTAATTTAAAAATGGTGCTACGTTTACTTGGGATATTGAAGATCATATGAAGACCAAATATCCTCATCTCTTTGTTGCAGTTTCACCTTAATTTTCAGGGCAAATTTACAAAAGTAGGGAATACTGTAACATTCGTTATTTTTGTTTTCGTTGTACCCAACCCGTATTTTAATTCGCGCCTTGATATTATTAATGGAAGTTTATTTTGTTAACCCTGCTTGCGTTGCGCATATAATGTATATATGTGTGAACTCTCGGTTGGGCAAAAATGAAATTGCACTAATTTTGACGCTGTTTTACTAATCTTGTGAAAAAACGTTAAAAGTGGCGGAAGTTTAATCAAGTATCATGTGGTGGCGTTGATAGTCGAAAGACAAGGGTACATTCACCAATTAGTCGGTGTCCTTATGATTGAGTGCTATGTGCCTTATGTCCAAGGCTTGATGCAAAACTACTATCAAGCCGGGGGTCTCACCGGAAACAACCTCTCTATCCCTATGGGATAGAGGTAAGGCTTTCTACATCTTACTATCCTCAGACTCTACCATAGCTTTGCTATTGGTGAGATATACTGAGTACGATGATGATGATGATGATGATTTTGTTCATTTGTCATGTGTTTATATTGTCAACAACTCGTTAAATTATCTTAAAAATCAAGTTAAAATAAATAGAGACAAATGGATAAACTGCAGGGACTATTATTATTATTATCAAAAACAAAACTGTTAGCTCAGTCATTAAATGCAGCAGTTCGTTTCAGCTCGTTTAACCTGATTTTCAGCTCGCCTATGACTTAATCTCTATCATATGTGTGTTATAATTCAAATTCAATGTTAGAGTTTGTTCCTAAGTGAAATTCTATCTCCAAACAATGATTATTATCCTAGATTAATCATGTTTATCTCCAAATTACGATAATCTTATCATCTGTTCAAGATTAAAGTGTGTTTCTCTCTTAATTCGTGATACACACGACCTAGATTCGTTTCCTATATAAACAAGAGCATTAGTTCGTTCATAAACTGCATCTTTACTATCAAATCCTCTCCTAATTCCCAAATTCGTGTTATTCTTCAAGGGTTCTTCAAGTTGACTCTCAAAGTCAAATGAGTTTAAATCTTAATTCATACACATCTTCTTTTATTGGATGAGTAAGTTTATGTTTATAAGAATTGTTATGAACCCTAGAATGAAAACCCTCAATAAATTATAAAAGAATTGAGAAATTTCATGTTCAATTTAATCAAAATTAATCAAGGATTTATGTTGGAAATTAATTTGGGGATTTTCAATTACTCTAAGAATTGACCCGAATTAGCTTTTTTCTTTTTAATATTTTATGTTTTTAATTATGTTTTGGGCGTGTTGGCTCCGAATTCGACCTCATAACGAAACTCGGACCTACTACTAACCGAGCACTTGTTTAAAGTTTGTTTTCATTTTTTTTTCTGTTATAATAAATCTCATATTTTATTATTAATTTTCATTCGTTTTGGTTTAGTTTTGACTTTGGAATATATATCTAAATTTTAGGAAACCATCAAGTTTGGTTTGGTCAACTCACTTAAGTAGGTTTTCCATATTCTTTTCTTCATTCACTCGCCAATTGTTAAGGTGAGTAAATCACATCCCTTTTTAATTTTGAATGTTTTGGGGACGATATGTATATTATAAACCACATAAATATTATTTCACATCCTCAACCAAGACTCTAATCTATGCGTTTATGTTATTACTCAATTATTTATTACATGTAATGTGATAAATTGTTTAATGTTTTATTGGTGGTGACATCATCCCCATCCTTATTAGTAAAATCTTACGTCATCTTAGTAGCTTGACCAAGGGTCATAATGAATGGATTATTGTTTGTTATTGTTGTAATATAATTGTTGTGGTTACATTTTCACATAATAATTGTTTTTTTTTCTTTATTTTATTATATATCAAATTGTGCTTTGCTCACTGACCATACGTTGACAAAAATATTTTCATACATGTTGGTTATCATCTTGGATAGTTGAAGATAAGAAAGTAGTTGGATTACTTTTTGTTTTAGGCTATCAACAAAATAAACGTTTATTTGAATTTGTTTTATTTTGGATAATGTTTTGTTTTGGATTATGTGATGTACTTGAATTATTTAAATTAAATAATTAGTTAGTGTCACTATTCTAATGTGCAATCAGTTGTGTCATGACATTCCACTATTGGTTCAGGTGTGACAAAAAGGGTGTTATATGCTCCTAGAAATTCAATCTAACCCCTGGAAGTACATTCAACCGTATTCAAGTAATTCAAGTGCTTGCATGATCAAGATCACTTTTCTTTTAGGTGATCAATCCGAGGGGTTTGCCTTAGAAAAATGAGCTAATAACATCCTAATATCTCTTTACATACATTATACTTAGGTTTATGTAGTATAGTGTTCACCCGCATCTAACATGGTTTAATAAATAAAGAATAACCTAATGATACTTTAGAATGGATAACCTAACTTAAAGTATACTTTAAAGGGTTAGTTTACAAACGGATGCCATAAAACACATGATTATAAGATAAACACACTCATATTTATGGTTAAAATGATTAAATGTAGATTTATGAAGTAAAACACCTATTTTTGGGTAATGATGTATTAGTGAACTAATGAAAAGCATAAAAAGTATGTAAACTATAAAAAGAGTCAAGGTGGATACTAACTTTCAAGAAATGTTAAAAGGATTTGTATACAAAGTTTTTAATAAAAGACTATTTTGGTGACAAAGTTTATAAAAAGAAGTGTTTTATAAACTAGAATTGTTATATATGAAAACGGTTTTAAATAAAACCTAAATATATTTTTAGATAAAGATACAAGTGTAAAAACGAACTAGTTTGGATAAACGAACGTTTTGAAAGAATAATAACTATAAACTGATTTTGTTGAAAGTTAACTCATTTATAAAGATTTGCGTTAGAAACCGACACATATTATAAATATATGCGTTAATATATTTATGTAGAGATTTGGAAAGGTTTATTGTAAATACATATTGTTGATAAGTTCTTAATGTTAGTAATGAAAAACATGATAATATGATAAACCTACAATAATATGCATACCTATTACAGAAGAAAAGAATATGACCCTGACGACATTATTGTCAGCGTGGTCGAGTCCCTTTCAGGATGTATAGTTAAAAATAGGGATTAGGGTTCAAGAGAGAACGAATTCGAGAAAGAGAGAGGAACATAAAAATAGTTGGTGTTTAATTAGATTATGATGTTACTTATTATCTCCGTATTATACACCTAATGAGAAACCATTTATTATATAATAAGGATAATATAGTCCATCAACTATTACTAACTGAACCGTGTATGATGATCGTGGGAGTTAAAAGAGAGAAAATGAGAGCGACACACCGGTGATTGAAGCGGAAGTGAAGGTAGCCTTGTAGGTTCAACATTAGGTAATCGTTTTTGACCTAATTGTATGCTTCATGTTCGATTTGATTGTTGTTATCCTTTTTATGCTGTTAATTGGTTGTGTCCGTTGTTTATCTAATTGATTGTTTTGGTGTTGTTCATTAACAATATTTGGATTCCATATCCAATTTCCATACCCACAAAATTGTCTCCAGCTGTTAAATGAAGTTTTTGGGTTTAAAAAGTGTTCAGAAACAGGTTAAATCGCTTCAACTAAATGTCATCCCAATGCTTCCAAACTCGCTGCCAAGGCATTGGATTCCAAAGGTTTTCAGTAATCCTTTGTTCCACATGAGATTTGAATGTGTTTACATGTAATTTTAATTGTTCATGCTATCTCTATTCAATAACACGCGAATTTTGTTGATGGCGAACTCAAAGTTGAACTTTTCCGGATCAGATTTGCATTAGGTAACAGGAAATTACCAGAATTTGGAAGAAACGATGATTGCCTTTTTCTCCTTCAAGAACAGGTTTGTTTTTAAATTTTTTGGGTCACCACAGATTGTTAACAGAAGCATATATATACTAAGTTATATATGTTTCTTTTGCAATTTCTATTATTGTCATGTTTATATCTAACTTTCAGCCCATCTTTTTCTGTTTTGTTTTAATCTAAGTTTCAACCCAAGTTTAAACATTATCCATTCACTAAAATAACATGTTTATTGCATTAACAATTTTTGAGTAGGGTCAATTTGGGTATTCCAAAAGTTTCGTTGTTAATAGTTTGATTCCTATTTGTATTATCATTTGTTTTCATATGTGTTTGTGGTATTTATATGATAGGGGTTCAATTTCATGATAACTTTGTTTGCTTAAATTGCTAAATTTGTTTGGGTTGTTTCACTAAAATTAGTTCATGATGGATGAAATGTAGTTTGATCATTTCAGGTTAGAATTATTTGTTTAGATGCTATTTAAGTAGGTTTCTTATGATATCTCTTGATGATAGCATGATATGAACTTCATTTTTAAGATTACAAAAGTTATTCCTCAAATTTATCTAAACACTTTTCTTTCTATAATTAATGTATGTTTATTTTGATGTTTAAGTATGATGCCAAAACAATGGGAATGATCCAGAGATGCAAACCGGCTGTGGCGAAATTGTAATTTCACTTCTGAAAGATGACTTTCTGGTAAATTCAAACCTTTTTTTTTCACATTACCGAAACTGAATTGATAACATTAAAGTTTTACATATCTGCCATCAAGTTGATATCGTTGGCCCGGGTTAACTTTGGTTCTGAATTTCTTTTTCGGATAGAATTTGGGGTGATAGCAGATCAAGGGGACCATAGCCCTGTTAAAATTTAAATGACTTAAATTTTGAGCACTGTTGTTGTAGCATCAGAAAATATATTGTTTTCGGTTCGACGTTATAAGCTGGGTCGTTGTAACTCAATCTCAGGTGTGTGTCGGATTGAATCCGCCAACTGGTCATTGTAGCACTCCTATTTGATAAAAAAAATTTTTTAGGTCTAATTCAACTCACCAGCCCCACATGACTCTTTTAAGTATTTTAATGCTAAAATAAAATGTTAATTGACCGAAATGCCCCTAACCTAGCCGACCTGTTGTACTAAAAAGTTGCGTGAATAAAATCCCGCCATTGCTGCACTTTAATTTTACAATAGATTTTGATTCTTATTTCTGTTTTTTAAAGTTATGAATTTATGAAACATATACAGTTTCCTTAGTTTCCAGGTTTGTTGAACTAGGCATGATAATGGGTGCCATCTAATTGTTGTTTTTGTGTCTTTTATTTGTGTTTTTTAAAGAATCGCTGTGTGGTTCTTAGTTGTTGTTTACCGATTTTTGTTTATTGGGGTTGGTTTTTTCTTTCTTGTATTCAAACACTGTGTTTTGGGCTTAAAGGATGCAATAGGTTGTATTCACTTTAAGATATGTGAATCAGTAGAATACTTATATATAAAAAAAGGACAGGTTTTCTCATAGTTTCAATACTTAGTTGTATTCACTGTTGTATTCATTCAGGTCTTAGAATCATAGTTGTATTCGCTATTGTATTCATGCCTTGAAATCGTGACACGTCAAATTTAAAAACATTTATGTAACTTTCGTACGAGCTCTTCCAGTAACTACAAACCACTTTATTCGTAACGGCAGTCAATACTCAATAACATTTAAGGTAAGCATATTTAATAAGCTGGTGATACTTCACTATACTTGCCCATTCCCACAATCGACTAATGAAGTGAGTTCTCTATAGTCGAGAGGACTTTAGTTTGACAATTTGTTGTAATTTACATTTTAGATTTTTTTTTGGTTATAGGTTATGATGTTGCTTCAAAAAGGGAACCGTAAGCTTATTGTGAACCCAACTTGAGCTAATGAAACATCTTGGCACTCCGATGCTATTCTTCAGGTAAATTTTTTACTTTGACTATCGAGGTCAAGCAGAACTTGTATTCAAATTGAATAGAGTTGCAAATTGTTTAAATTTATATAGAGATGTTGTTATGAAACTTGATAGTATAAACAACTATGCGTAGAAAATCGTTCTCTAAGTTTTTGACTACTTTGTAGTTGGGTTATTTTTCAATTTGAAAAGTTTGGTATGACCTTAGGAAGTCAAACTTTGTGTTTCCCATTTATTGATGCTTGGTGGCTGTTTTTATTAAACCTTTGTTGTTTGTATGATTTAGTCATCAGATTTAAACTTGTAGAGAGTGTCTTTCATGAGAAAATTTTGATTGCTGATGAATTTAGTTTTCCATGCCATTATTTGTGTCATTTTCATGTACTGCATTATAATGACTATTATCTTTTGGGATATGTGAATTACAAAGTTTTACATCATCATCATCATCATCGTACTCAGTATATCCCACCAATAGCAATGCTATGGTAGGGTCTGAGGAGGGTAAGATGTAGACAGCCTTACCTCTATCCCATAGGGATAGAGGGGCTGCTTCCGGTGAGACCCCCGGCTCGATAGTAGTTTTGAATCAAGCCTTGGACATAAGACACATAACACTCAATCATCGGGACACCGGCTGATTGGTGCATGTGCCCTTGTCTTTCGGCTATCAACGCCACCACATGATGCCTGATTAACCTTCCGCCACTTTTAACGTTATTTTCACGTGATTAGTAAAATAACGTCAAAATTAGTGCAATTTTACTTTTGCCCACCCAAAGTTTTACCTCAGTTCCATTTCTTTTGCACAGATGACACCACATCGTGTACCTTTGCTTATTGTATTTGAACTACTTTGTGTCTGGAGATCTCACCTTGTATGTTGATTGTTTTTTTTTTTTTGCATTACTTTATAAATATGCAATTAAGCCAATTCTAATAATGCAAAAGTTGTTTTTTTTTAATCTTTGAATGTTCACATTTTAACATGTTACATGTTTAGCTATCCTAACATGTTACATATTCATGGTTAAAGAATTGGAGAGTGCTTTGTGTTTCTTGTTTGGACAAAGTGGTGTAATCAAGTGATTCATTATCGGAGAATATGACAAGACACATATGGTTGTTTCATGCAAATTCTCATTATATTTTAAAATCCTTCTATGTAAGCAAATAAATCACTTTGATTGTATACCCAAATTTTATACTTATTTTTTTTATTGCAGATAAATCATTTTGATGGTTGATAAATACCTTAACTTACAAGGTACCTCTTACCCCTAGATTTATCGGTCTTCCTGGTGTATTCTCTCCCATATTTTCAGGGCAATGATTAAGAATACTTTTGCGGCATCTATTTAAAGAAAATTTTGTTAATTTACTACATACCAGGACCAATACATAGATACATGAATATATGTTGCACATGCTGCTAGAGCCCGTGTTACCTTTGGATCTTTACAACAAAAATGACTTCACGTGTATTGTAAAACGTAATTAAATTACTCTACTTGGTTTTTTTTTTTTTTTTTTTTTTTTTTTTTTTGCTACACTATACATTTTAAAGTACAGTAATTAAAATTACTCTACTTGTAAAGTTACCATGTACACATAATTTTCACTAATTAAACAATGATTTTAATTCTACATTTATTTACCAGAAGGCCACAACGTGGTTGGGTTGAAAGTTGGGTTAGATTGCGTTAAAATTTGACTTTGAGGATATAAGATTACTTTACTTCAGTTATTTTGCGGTAATCATGCATTTCGAATTAATAGCTTGTTAGAGGGGTGGACCATGTACAACAAAGCATAACACTTAGAAAAAGACCTCACTTTGTTTTAGGTTTACTTTCTAACGCTCTTTATTGTTTGCTTCTATCTTAATTTATTAACATAATTGTTAAAAGACAAAATAAAGGCAAAAATCTTCATTTAATTGCAAAAAAATTATATGTTCATTATTATACGAATCTTTTTCAATGCAGGTTGAGACTTGAGACACCCATACGTCTTGTGGATCATTTATTTAATACCAAGGGTGTCTCTCTTCGCATTATTAAGTACCCGGTTATAATAATATTTTTGAACCATGCATTCTTTCTGTGACTATGTTAATATGCATCCCTTGATGAATTTGAGAAATCACTAGATGAAATCTTGATTCTTGAATGCCTTCCTCGTGAGAGGACATACTTATTCTCTGCTACTATGACTAAAATTAAAGTTGAAGTTTTCTTATTATCATCATCGGATTTAGTAAGTAAAATACTGTTGCTAGTATCGTTTCGTTTCACATTGCATGTGCAAAAGCTTTGACATTTTAACATACAAACCGTACCGATGTCGTCAAAATTTCTGTCGCGTCTCTGCCGCAAACCTTACTCATACCTAGCTAATCCACGTTGAGTCCCCGTCGCAACACGCGGGCACACCTACTAGTCATTTAGTATGAGCATTAGATAAGCCTGATCAGGAGTTAGCATTCATTTTAGCTTTAAACTAATACTAGAATAGAGAAATTCAATCATTGAATTTAACATCAGCTCAAGACCCCCCATTAATCATACTGAAGTCTTTGTTTAAAACCTAAGTAGTTATGATCTATTCAAGTAAGCCCTAAAAACGTTTAATTTGATAATAATTTGTCAATATGTCATTATGCATGGATAACATATTAAGAGACACAAAATCAAAAATGGTGAGGAAAAAATTAATAGTTAATCATTAGTTATACGCTATGCATGAAAAGACTTGGATGGATTAGGATTGATACGAATTTATCAGCTACTCTTTAACATAATGTGCGGAAACATTATGAGATAAGATATCATAAGAATTATTTTAATAAAGCTTTATATATCATTAATAGATTCAGTACAAAGGATATGACAAATTACAGTATTAGAAAATTGTTGGGTTTTAACAAGATTATCAAATTCTTATAAACCCATTTATATAAAAACGCAACTGATAATAAAGTTTAAATCTTGTTAATTTGATTAATCTAAAACCATTAAAGATGAAACTTCAAGAACACATGCTATCAAAGCAACCATAGGATGTTTTAGCATACTAACTTTCAAGATGAAACTTGAAATAGAGAATGGTCTTGAATGGCTAGTCTTCAAAGGAGAAGATCCTCAAGCTTGTATACCCACAAGCCAATAACAAAACACCCTTGAATTGCTAGGATTTACACACTTGAAACTCCTTCTTAATCCACCTTAACTTGGCCGAAATTGATGACGAATGAAGAATGAGTTTACTTGCCAAATTGTGTTGTGTGTGAGAGAGAGAAAAAGATTCAACCAATGCACTCTTTTCTTGGCCACCAAATCTCTTGCATGTTATTGAAAGAGTCATTAATAAATAAAAGAGAGAGAAAGTTATTCCTTCCCAAATATTCAAACCCTTTCAAATTAATTACTTGTGTTATATATATGTTACATAATAACAAATGTAACATAACATATTGTAAGTAACATGCATCATGTTATTTAACCAACTTAAATAACATTATGAAATATTCTCTCAAAATATAAATTATCCAAATAATTTATTTATTACACAAGTGCAAATGCTTAGAAACCCATTTTCTAAATAACGTAAGTGTTGATATTTATTCGTTAGATCATATCTTAAAATAAATATCGTGGGTGTTCGTCTAACTTGTTATTGGGTATGACCCGACTTGGATCATAACGTACTAGCCACGTAAACTCTAATATGTGTCTTGGGCAGACCGATTCCAACAGTCTTCCACTTGCACAAGATACATAGAAGATTGATGCAAATAGTAAATACCTCCTAACAACAGTTTACTACCCCTAATACGTATAACGAAGTGTCATTCAATAACATCATCCCCTTCAAGTCCCTCAATTGAAAATGATTTAGGTGAATCTATCATTTATCCTTTGGCCACATATGTCATGTCAAATCTAAATACACAGAGTGATCATTTTCTATTGATTCAACTTATCAGGCCTTAGACATCTAACTCTCAACGAATAAGAGGGACAAATTCTCCTATTGACTACATACGTCTCTCACAATCATCTCGTATTACACTTTAGCTTAGCCTTATGTACTGTCATGATTCAGAACAGCGAATAACTACGTCAAAGCATAATATTTGGTGAATATCAAGACCCAATATGTATCTCAGGTCGGAGGATACTATGATATTCGTCTTTACTCAAATTTACTTATGATCACTAATAACAAGGATTCCATGCAGTAAAATTTGAGGGCGGGTTAGTCCAATATTTATATCCCATAAATATCTATTAACCTTGGTAGCAAACCCTTGCTCTATATTCATACCTCATGAATATCCACCAATCCAAGTAGTCTTACCCTCATATTTGTTCCCACAAATATGAACGACTACGGACATTTAGAATAATTAACTTATTCACGGATTTAAACATTCTAAAATGAAACATAACTCAAATGTCATAATCATAAACCATAATCATATGAATGAGTCAAAAGAACAATTGTTCTGATATCCAAATACAAAACAGATCAAATCCAATCACTAGAATATCGAAGTCCTAAGGCGCAAGTATGACCCTCTTGCTTCGGCCTTTTAAGGAGCTTCGTGAGTGGATCTACAATGTTTTGATCGGTGTGAACTTTACGAATACATATCTTTCCCTTTTCAACTTCATCCCTTTATGTAGTTGAATCTCCGATCAATGTGCCTTGTCTTTTGATGTGCACGGGGTTCCTTGTTTTGAGAAATCGCACCCTCGTTGTCACAAAACATCTCTAGAGGGTCCCGAATGGTATGGACCACCCATAGGTCGGCAATGAACTTTCTTATCCATGCAGCTTCTTGAGCTTCCAATGAGGCAGCGAGGTATTCTGATTCAGTGGTGGACAATGCTACCACATCTTATTTTGTGCTCTTCCAAGAGACAGCCTCACCATGCATAACGAAAACATATCCCGATTGTGATCTAGAATCATCTCGATCAGTTTGGAAACACATGTCCGTGTAATCCTACAACGAGTTCCTCCTCACCAGAGCCATATATTATAAACATATCCATAGTCCTTTTAAGGTATTTCAATATACTCTTAACCGCCATCCAATGACTACTTCCTGGATTTTGTTGGTATCGACTTGTCTTGCTCAAAGCGCATGACATATCCGGTCTAGTGCATATCATGGCATACATGATGGATCCTATAGCCTATGCATATGGGATTCCTTTCATTTTCTCTTGCTCATCCTTTGAGATTGGACATTGAGACGCACTCAATATCGTTTCTCTTTGAATAGGTACCAAACCTTTCTTAGTTCTCCATCTTGAACCTTTTCAAGATTTTATCAATGTATGCACTTTGGTTTAAACATATCAACCACCTTGATCTATACCTATAGATCTTTATTCCCAAAATATAGGCGGATTCACCAAGATATTTGATGGAAAAACAACTCCCAAGCCTCACTTTTACACCGTCCAAGGTTGGAATGTTTTTTCCAAATAGTAGTATGTCATCAACATACAATACTAAGAAAGTAATGATGCTCCCACTAGCTTTCTAATACACACAAGCCTCATCAGCATTCTTGATGAATCCAAATTTCTTAAACTCTTCATCAAAACGGTGATTCCAACTTCTAGATGCTTATTTCAATCCATAGATTGCTTTCTGTAACTTGCATACTTTATTAGGATGTTGTGGATCAACAAAACCTTCGGGCTGAACCATATAGACATCTTCTTCAATATGTCCATTTAGAAAAGCGGTTTTGACATCTATTTACCAAATCTCATAGTCATAATATGCGGATATGTCAAATAATATCCTTATTGACTTTAGCATTGCCATAGGCGAAAAGGTCTCATCATAATCAACCCCTTGAGTCTGAGAAAAACCTTTTGCTACAAGTCTTGCTTTGTAAGTATCCAAGTTTCCATGCATGTTGGTTTTCTTCTTGAAATCCCACTTACTTCCAACCGGCTTGGAGTTAAGAGGTGGTACAACCAGATCCCATACTTGGTTGTCATGCATGGATTGTATCTCAACGTTCATGGCTTCAAGCCATTTGTCACAATCGGATTGTGACATTGCATCACGGTATGTGGTGGCTTCATCCGAATCTACCACATAGCATCCATCCATGAAAAATCCATATCTTTCGGGTGGATTACTAATTCTACCATATTTGCGAACGTTTTGTGTGTCTTGATCATTCTCAACAACCTCTTGTTGATTGCTAGTATCAACCAAATGTTTATCGGCTTGTGGTTCTCGATCCTCCTCAAGTTCCACCGTTCTACTAATTCCTTCCATAAGGAACTTACTTTCCAAGAACTCGGCCTTTCGAGCAATAAACACCTTTTGCTCGGTTGGGTTGTAGAAATAATATCCCATAGAGTATTTGGGATATCCTACAAAGATACACTTAGTGGATCTGCTTTCAAGTTTTTTTTGGGTGTTGTGCTTAACATAAGCTTCACAATCCCATACCTTTAAATATGATAATGATGGAACCCTTCCATGCCATATTTCAAAAGGTGTCTTGTACACTTTCTTGATTGGTGCCATATTTAGAATACGGGCTGTCGAGAGCAATGCAAAACCCCAAAATGATAGAGACGATGCGCTTCTAGCTATCATAGATTGAATCATATCCAATAGATTTCGATTCCTCCTTTCGGACACACCATTATGTTGTGGTGTTCCGGGTGGAGTAAGTTGTGAGATGATCCCACATCTCCTAAGATGATCTAGAAAAGCATCATTAAAGTATTCACCTCCTCTAACCGAACGAAGTACTTTGATTATTTTATTGAGTTGATTTTCTACTTCATTTTGGAATACTTTGAACATTTCAAAGGTTTCATTTTTGTGTCTTAACAAGTACACATACCCATATATATATATATATATATTTGATTTTAATTTTATATTTTATGTATTAATTATATACTTAAGATTTGATGATTAAAATTGTTTCACAAATAAATAGATGTTATAACCCGGTTTAAATGTTATATATTAACCCCTTAATACGAATGAAACATTTAATACCCTACGTGTTGCGCTCTGGTCACTCCTCACCCCCTTTCAAGCCACCAGATTGCTTCATTTGTAAATGAAGTCTTTTTATGCGTTTGAATCGCTTCGACGGGAATGAGGCTTCTAATGAAACCCGGATAGCCCACGGGTCATAACAACTCATTTTAACATTTTCTGCTTTCCTCTACCTGCGAGACCTTGTTTACACCCACCTTATCGCTGGTGTGGACTGAAACAGGGAGAAGACTGAGCGAAGGTCATGGTGGATTGAAAGTATTTCTCTATCTTCACAATTGCAAAACCTTACCTTTCAATCAATGATTCCATGGTGTGATTTTATCGCTTCAGCAACAAATTAATTGCGCACTAATTTTGAATTTTTTTTGCAGGCGTCTTTTTCTTATTATGTTAATTTCAAATCGAATTCAATAAGTAAGTTGTATCATTACCCATAATCTATATGTATACCGAAAATTGATTGACTTTTGTTCTATATTTAAGATAAGCATTCGTTAACTATTAAAGATTCATAGTTCTTTATTAATTAGGTTTTTTCGTTAATTTTTATAAGGTTTTATGATATATATTATTATTATTGCATTCAATTTCAAAAAGTTATTTATGTTAGTACGTGTTCTGATCAGGTTTATTTTCGTTATGTCTTTGTTAGTTATTGAAGATCATTGAGGTTTATGATCCCGATAACAAAATCACGACTGGATAAGTTGCCGGAACTTTACACCCTTCTAAATCATATACATTTATTATTATTATTATTATTATTATTATTATTATTATTATTATTATTATTTTGTATATGATTAGAGGGATTTGTTACAATAGAACTCTAATTGATCTAAAAGAAAGTCATCGCTGCTATTCATCGATGTTAAAGATCTGATTGCTACAGCCTACAAGTACTATGTTTTACAACTATTAATTTTTGTTTCGATAAATTTGACCACATCCAGATTCGTCTTGATTTTATGTTAGATGCTTTACTAATAAGCTCCAAAATTGTGATCTACAAATTTATGTTTAATTTTAATCAGAGGCTTCAAGCTGAAATGAAGTAGGTTTTGTTTACTTTCATAGTTAAAGTATCAGATCATTGAATATGGTAGCTTAAATGTTTTGGGTTAAACACCTTAGTAGGGTATTCTGGTGGAGTTTGACTTTAATGATCAAACAGTTATTTTTAAAATTTAATTTTATGTGGATTGGTTTTAATTATTTAAGTACTCCAGTGGGGTATTTCAGTAAACTTTGGGTTTCATGGTCATATAATTTATTTTATGCAGATTGAATATAGCTTATTTTAATTAAGTATTTGTAAATTGTTTTATCTCCTGATTTATTTGCATATTGGAACTCACTTTAATTTATAAGCTTATTAAATTACAACGTTTTTTTTTCACATATATTTATTTGACCTTTGGATTTATATCGTTTTGTTTAATAATATATTTTTTAGATAACGATATTGCTGGTGTTTGAAACTTCACTTTCAACTCAATATTACTACAGTTTTACTTAATTGTAAGTTAAGTATCTAAATTGAACGAAGGAGTTGTCTGCAGTTTTGCACATAAATAAAGAAATAATATAATTTCGCATATTACAAACGGAAAATTGTTCTTGCAACTTGAATTGCGTTCAATTTCTTTGAAGTAACAATCTTATGAAAGTGTCTTGGTACTACACAAAAGGTCAGTCGTTTCTACTCTATATATAATATATTTTCATGATGTGCTCTTGGGTATGTGTGTACCTTTGAATGTTGGTAATATGTAGTTTAAAACCTTTATTTACATTAATCTTTTAATAATTGTAGTGTCAAATGTGTGTCTTATCTTCGGCGAAGTTCGTAAAAAATGAACAAAGAATACATTTTTGTGAGACAAGACATGTTTTATGAGACGAGAATGAAGTCTCTATAGTTACGTAAAAAGAAAAGGTATGCAACTTTGTTTTACCTTTGATAATTATTTTTGTTACAACAATAGTATGATCACTACCATAATCTGTTTATTAAAAAACTAAAAAGAAAATAATCACTTGTAGATAATACCAACTTTCTATTGCAAAAGAATCCCAAATGTTGAAGCATTTGACATGATTAAAAAATCATTTTTCAAGAACAATGCTGATGTTAACTATACTTTAACTACAACTAATGAATATAACATATTTTATAAGTTTATATAACCATTAAGTTTAATACCTAAACACATCCAACATGAAAAATATACATAAATAATAATTAAGAAAAAAAAAGTAACCCACGTAACACACGAGCTAAAAGCTAGTCTTTATATATACTACCGTACATAAAATTTAAAAATAATATCAGTCAGTTTATCTTTAAAAAATGAGTGAAAAAAAAACTCATTTTCCCCATAAAAACATTAGTCTATAATTACTTTTATTCTATAAGCTTACATAGATTGAAGTAAAATTATACCATTTTAAATGCATTAATATTTGGATCAATTTTGTTTGAGCAAATACAAGAATATGTGGACCTCTTTTGAGAGAATTAGTGCAAGTTTAATTTCGTTAATTTATCTATTTAATCGCTTTGTAAAAGTTTTTTAGCTTGGTATACGTTTCTTTTTTCTCTTGTACATTCAGGTTTCTTGCTGCTGATAAGTTGTCCCCTTTTCTTGTTTTATGAAATTGGGCATTTCAAAAGAAAATCAAAATACAAAAATTATATGCATTGACTAGTATATCGACCTTATTATTTATCTATAATAGTTATTCCTGTTTTTATCTATCTAATATTTAACTCTTATATATCTACCTAATCTAATAAAGAAAAATAATTGTGACACATGTCAGTTTATGGTTAAACCTCACAACTTTTTTCCCTTCAAAACTAATATGCTAAATGACCCTAATATATGTCCGTATTCACTTTCCTTTTACATTTTATTTACATTATATTTATACATTTTTATAAAAATAAATATTAACATATTATTTTACTATATATTTCAAAATACTTGATGAAATTCAAAATTAACCATAAACCATGTTCATTAAAGATTGAAAAGAATATATAATTTAAAATGTTATCATTAACATATTTTACTATGTATATTGTTGGAGATTATAAAGAAAAACAAAACTCGAACATGCTTTCATTTTCAAAGTAATTTTTTTAATTATTAATTCCTAAATCTATGCTTAAGAGTTGATCCATTTTTTGAAATCAATCCACTTATTATTATTATTATTATTATTATTATTATTTTTATTGTTAATTGTCATTTAAATTTATAAATTATAAATATATGTTTTAAATCTATCAATTTATTTTTTAATTAATTTAGTAAACTACATATTTTTCGGCTAGTTTAGTAAATATATACCAATCACTTTCATATATAACAAAGTTTATCATATTTGATTTCTTAGATTTTTTATCAATGATTGTTTATGGTTTTGTGGAACTTAAATTTGGTTTTACAGTAAAAAATTGGTAAATAGATTGTATGGTATAAGATAACTAAACTTGGGTCAAAATTTTTTATAGGTAAAAAATAAGAAAGCTGAGTATTTTTAAGAGTTTAAGAATGTAAATAGATTTATCATCAAATTTGTTACGGGTTCAAATTGTTGACTTGAAATGTCATACAGATGAAAGTTAGAATTTTAATAATAATATTTCACTTTTTTATATACTTTCCACCCGAACCGAACCCGAAAACAACGAAACGAACCTATATATTTCACTTTTTTATATACTTTTCAACCGAACTGAACCCGAAAACAACAAAACGAACCTATATATTTCACTTTTTATATACTTTTCACCCGAATTGAACCCGAAAACAACGAAACGAACCTATATATTTCATTTTTTTATATACTTTTCACCCTAACCGAACTTGAAAACAACGAAACGAACATATATATTTCACTTTTTTATATATTTTTCACCCGAACCGAACCCGAAAACAATGAAATGAACATATATATTTCACTTTTTATATATACTATTGTATTAGAAACCTTCTTCCTGAATTCTCTGAATTATACATATATGATACTGACAATGAAGATTTTAATAAAATGAGCGTTCTTGTGTGCGTTTTTGCACGTGTATTTTTTATTATGTTTATTTTAAAATAACAATTTTGTGATATAAATCAAATCAATTTATATACAGATAATATAAATATAAACATATATGTAATACATTTTTTCATATACATTATGTAATTATTTTCTTTACTTGTAATTTTATAAATTGAATAATTCCGTATTATACGGGCTTTAAAACTAGTTTATATGATACACGCATAAACCTAAACATGCATAATAAAATAAGGAAATTGTTTAAGAGAAAATCGTCTTATTTCAAACTTTTAGATTATTACATATAGGTTTTCTTAAAAATATATAGGTGTATTTAAATTTTATATGTAATTAATGCTTTATTGGAATTTCTTAAAAATAGAAATATTAATATATATATATATATATATATATATATATATATATATATATATATATATATATATATATATATTAAATATGCATGTGCAATTAGCGCAAATATAAAACATATATTTCAAAATATTAAAACTTCACAGGTGGTTGTGGTTGTTAATAATAGTATGTATTTTTTTTCTTTTTAAAATATGCTTTATTTTATTGACTTAGGTTAACCAATTATATTAGGAATGAGAAATATACATTTTTTTCAATAGCTAGCACCTTTTTAATAAATAGTTTTAAAAAAAACACTTTATTGATAAATATTTTTTCTCTTAACATTTTTTTTAAAAGCTCCAAAATGTCTATTATGAAGCTTTAACTTGCCCATATTGATCCATATCCGATATGTATGGCATGTTTTGATCCATTAGACATGTACATTACCCAACATGTCTGACTCGTCACCACTAAAATTTAGTTACATTAGCCATAAAGAAGTAAGGAATACATGCCTGTAAAACTCTTCTTTCCTTGAGCCATTGTTTTCCGGGCATTACCTTTATTGTCGGTATATTTCCAGTCATTTTCTACTACAATCACAACACGATTTGTATAAATTTTAGCACAGGCTAATTCATGGTCCAATATTTTCTTTTCTTTTGAAAAAAAATGTTGCTTTCCATTATTTCGATTTTGAAATATCTTGCTTGATGATCTATTTTGAAAAGAATCCTCAAAATACCCATGGATGCAATGCTGCTGTTTGACTAACTTTTGATGAAAACAATAAATTATCTTTGATGTATTGAATTTGTTTTATACCTATTTACACAATTACACATTACCTTTTAAGAAATATGAGAATATGTTTAGACAGTCATTGATTAAATGCAGGTACCCGGAATGCAAGCTGATATTATACATGTCCATGAATGGTAGACAAACTGCCACTACTCTACCCGGGCGCACGTACTGTTATCATAGATTGACCAAAATTTCGCTTTTTAACTACACGTCGCTTTCAATTCGTGTTGTCTTGATACTTGATATTGTTATCATGCTTGACTATTAAAAGTCAAACTTGATACTTTTACCTTATAATTAGTCAAAACTGAACTATCTACAGATATGACTTTCAAAATAAAGAATAAAAACTTATGTGATGAAAACTTCATGTAAACTTGGTCTTCTTTTTGCAACGTTCATCTCCAGCAAGGTCAGTTGCGTATTGCTGATACAAAGGCTCTAACTTCAGCAGGTGCCTACAAATGAACCAAGCAGTTATTGACTCATTTAATGTTTGTGTTCATTAGTTAGAAGCCTAATTTTAATTTGTAAATAATTAATTAGTATTTTAAATCATACCATTTCAACAGCATGCTCAAATAGCTCTCGGCATCTTTCGGGTTTGGATTTGTCGTATCATATGATGAATTTCAAAAGATACGTGACCCAAATGTCTTTCACGTGTAGGTATTTGAATATTTTCATGCCTCGTTCATAGACCTTAAGAGCATCCTCAAAGTACTTATTATCCTGAAAAAACAACATTCAAGCATTATTTAGCAAATAGAAATTAATATACTTGCAGGTTATAATGAAAATAAAACTATAGCATACCTTTAACAACATCATAGTTAATAATAATATGTGGTGTGGCAATACGAAGATCGAAGATTCTCTCACGTGGATTCCAAAGTGCCTAAACTTTCCTCCAAATCAACATAAAACATCCAAAGTCTGAGATTTGTGTAACTTTATTTGAATCGGTTCATTGTCATCACCAGTTTTTTACCTCTGTGTTTAACCTCAGTAGACGGTTCAACAGTAGCTCGTCTTATTAACTCCAATGCACCCTTAAAGTTTTATGTCTGAGTTCCATTTCAACCCATTCACACCATACACTTTCAAGATTATCAACCGCTTTATAGTAAAACATTAGGCCGTTAGATTTAATTGAAAACACAGGGGCATGATGTTAAACAATAGCATCTTTTAATTATGGTAAACAATAATATGTTTTTAAATCTGATTTTAATTGCCCAATCTTTCTGCTTAAAATCAACGACTCCCCCATTAACTGATTAATCGAACCAGAACAATAACTTACGACAAATTGTTCTTCATCTTACAATCAAAAATTTCATGTACGTGTTCTAGTTGATTTATTATCCTTCATCAGTTGAATTAAGATCTACAATCATAGTTTTTCCAAATTCAGCATCACTATATCTAAATCTGAGAAGAGATACAGGACGGCATCACCGAAGGTGTGAGGGTAGAGGCAGCGGTAACCGGCCACCCCTAATGCGACGCTGACTGGTCATCCATGCGGCAGTGTGTTATTAAGGGTGTGTTTGGGATTCCTTATTTAAGTCCAAAAGTACTTTATGTGAAAAGGAATTATAAACTTATGACTTTTAGAAAAGAAGTTTGTATAAAAGTGTTTGGATTAACTTATGTTAATAAGTTGTTTTTTAAGAAGTGTTTGGGAATATTATACCATTTAAGTTAATAAGTTAGAGAATCATAACTTTTCAAAACCCTCTCATTTTGCCTTGGCCATAAGTTAAAAACCACAAATCCTTATGGTTTGCCAAACACCTTTTACACATTATTAACTTTTCAAAAAGTTTATAAGTTATAAGTTGGTGGAAATAAGGAATCCCAAACACCCCCCTAAAATTAAGTTGGGGTCTTTGTCGGAGATCTACAGTCTATGGAGTAATGGTATGTTGGAATAAATCATAAAATTGTTGATGATAGTCAAACATAACAGGGGTGAGTGATTTGAATTAGGGTTTTGAAATTGAACTGAGGGGTTTTGGATCAGGGAAGTGTGAAGTGCAAATATGCTATTTTAATCGAAGAATAATGATAGGGATGACTAATCTCCCGTCATGGTTTTTTAGTGTTGATTTGCAAGGATTTGCATATGTTTTTTTAGAGATGTTATTAGTGTGTTTTTGTGCCCAAATGTTGGTTCCTTGTAACTATTTGAATCATAAACATAGTGTTTTTGCTCATGATGGTTGGTTATGATTTTCAAGATAGTGTGCTTTGCTCTTGAATGTCGATTATGACTTTCAAGCCTTGTAATTAATAAAACACACTGTAATATATATCTTTTTCATTAATGTTGGTTGCGATGTTCAAGCCAGTGTGTTTTTGTTTTTGGTGTTGTGTTTTAAATTTGGATTAAAATATGGTGATTTGTTTTGAACTTTGATTATTTTAATTTAAAACACATTGTTATATATCTTGTGCTGTTTTTGATGTTGTGTTTCAAATTTGGATTATAAAATTTTAATTATATATTGATAATATTTCCAAATATAATATAACACTCTGGACGATTATGCCCCTAGAGTGTTATAAAACACGTATTAAAATAAAACACACAACCTACAAAATACACTTTCCATCTAGACCATTTGATCACTAAATCTAACGCACCAAATTACTTCTTACACTTTTTAGACACTCCACTTCTTATTATATATATATATATATATAGAATGAAACCTATTTGAGTTGAGAAATCCCGTGAAAACCCTATGTAACATCGTTTTTTTACGTATGTAAAATATGTTGTTACATTTTATACAAAACATCGAATAAAAAAAGTTCTTTCCTATTTTTTTACTTTAAAACATTTTTTTTCAAGAGAGAGAAATGTTAATTTTACTTTTACATTTTTTATTAACTTTAATTGTGAACACAAAAATCAAACTTTAATTAAAAACATATGGTTGTGAGTGTTTTCCTAGAGTTTTCAAAAATTAAGTGAGTTTTTATTTTATCCTAACCATATATATATATATATATATATATATATATATATAGAGAGAGAGAGAGAGAGAGAGAGAGAGAGAAGATGGAATACAATAATATCTTATCGTAAAAAACGTACGCGACAATTGGGAGCGTCGATTTCAACATTCGATTCAGTTGCATTCAGTTGAGAAGATTCCGTTTATTTTCAGCGAGAAGTGTACGATTGTCTTCTGATACGTAATCTAAATTAAGTAATTTGCGTATTAACGGTTACGCATGTCCTGATTTATAGCTTAATCAAAATCAATTTCTTTTTTACAAACCATTTTTTGACCAAAATCAAACCAATTGAGTTTACGAACCAATTTTGAACCGATTTTTGATCTAGGGTTTTGAAATGGAAGACGATCGTGAATGTAAGTTTTTGCTGTGTTTGAAATAATTGACATTAGTTGTATAGTATGGTTTAATCGAATATGCTTCTACATGTTAGTGTTCTATGATTTTAGATTTTTTGAGCGTTTAGAAACGTATATAACAATCACATGATAATGTATTATCATGTGATTGCAAGCGTATTACTAGTGTGTGCACATGATAGCTTTTGAAGTTTAGAATATGATCATATTTACGAGCATGATAACATAATAGCTTTTGAAGTTTAGAATATGAGCTATTACGAGTGTATTAACAAGAAAGCTTTTGAAGCTTATAATATGAGCGTTTTGTGAGCGTAACACGCTAGTGTTGAGGTTGATATTCATTTTATGAGCTTTTTAACATGGATAGTAAGTGAAATATAGTAATTGAGCATTTTACGAGCGTAGTTAACATGATAGTAATATAAGGTTTGTAAGAGTGTTTTACGAACGTAGTTAATATGATACTATTTGTATGAGCGTTTCATTAGCGTCTAACATGTGTATTTATTTTAATTTTTGCAGATGACACAAGTATTTTAGTTGAAGATAAAGGAAATGAAATTATTCCCGAAGTTGCTTCTTGTTACAAACCTATTAAAGGAATGATGTTTTCGTCATCAGATCAAGCATATGACTTTTATTCTGATTATGCAAAGAAGGCTGTATTTGGTGTTCGGAAAGGTGGATCGTACATGCATGATGGCATACTAAAGACCAAGTATTTTACATGTTGTAAAGAAGGTCACAAGGCAGCCAAAAGTTATGATTCCAAAAGTGGTTATAATGAATCAAACAAGCTATATTATAAAAGGTGGAAAAGGCATACAATTAGATGTGGTTGTAAAGCACAACTTCAGTTAAAATCTATGGACGGTGTAATTTTCGAAGTTCATGATATTGTTGAAGGCCATAATCATAATATGGTAGCAGATTGTGATATGTAGTTTGTTCGATCAGCAAGGAAGTTAACACATGTCCAAGAGGGAACTATTTATGAGTCGTCTAATTTGAACTTGGGACATGTTAAAGCGTTCAATGTTATGAGAACACAGTATGGTGGTTTTGAAAAAGTGGGTGCAACTAAAGATGATTGTAAGAATTGTTTCATTGGAGAGTATGATGCTAAGATGATTGTTCAGAGATTATGTGCGAAGAAAACACTTTCATCTGATTATTCATTTGAATATGACGTGAATGACAATGGTGAGTTAATTCGTGTTTTTTGGGCTGATGAGATTTCAAAGAGTAATTATCTTGCATTTGGGGATATTATATCTTTTGATGCTACATTTAAGACTAACAAGTAAGTTATTGATCCATACATTTGCAATATAAAAGTTTTGTATTACGTTTTATGCTTTGTACGTATAAATAAGTGTAACGATTCCGGCAAATTCAGGTATACCCTAGCCGGAATATACTATTTACGTGTTATTCAATACTGAATATATGAATTATAATGTGTTTATACGAGTATATAAGATTCACAGTACGAATTATACTCGAATGAACAACTAGTCGTATCGGGATTACGATTAATCGATGAACGATTATTGAAACCCGAACGAATCAGGAGTTACATTATAGACAAAATATATAATGTTAGTGATGTTTACGAAGTATTAAAGCTTCGGGATAAGTGAATTATAGCACAGAAAAAGAATGGTAAGTTTAATGGTACGTCAGTACGCTAAACGAAACCTTTAACGCCAAACCAAGCAAAAGATAATCAATCAAGCCGAAAAAGATGCGTAATCATTAATAAAATGATATTTTAAGTCAATAAATGTCATGGTTTAAGTTTTTAAAGTTTTTAAGTCGGTTTTATGTAAATTTTATTTTAACCCAAAAAACGACCATTTTAGGCTCGTTTTAAGCCGAATTACGAGTTTAAACGAGAAACGAACTGAGCCAGATTATCCAAAACATTATCCGGATTACGAAAATCCGAATGTGTGGCCTAGAATGGATGTGTGGGCCCCACCCCACACATGACCTTGGACCGATCGGTCCTTGTACACACACATACACACTTCATTTCTTTTTTCTAACACTCCAAACTCTCAAAACTCTCTCAAACCTTCAACATTCATCCAAGTTCTTGATTTCCAACCAAGATTTACAAGGTATAACACATGTTTTAATGCTCGAATCTTGTTTCCAACTTCATGATCTTGAGAAAAGGAGGTTTCAAATGTAAAAATGGGTGAAAACCCGAGTTGAAACCGATTCTCGCATGATCAAGTGATGTATACAAGTTATACAAAGGATCTTGATCCAAGTAATGAGTTAAAAGAGTTTAGAACGAAATTTTACGGTTGAAATCTTGTAAAATGAGTTTCCATGTGAAAGACGGGTGAAAACCCGAGATGAAACCGACTCTTGCATGATCAAGAGATGTATACAAGCTATACAAGGGATCTTGGTCCAAGAAATGAGTAAAAAGAGTCGAGAACGGATTTTTACGGTTAAAACCTTTGTTTTTATATCAAAACCGACACCATGAAAGAAATGGTTTGATTGTTGGTGTAACTTGCTTGGTATGGTGTTATTGTGCTTGTAAGTGTTGTATCTAGTGGCTAGCAAAGGCTAGAAACCAAGATCTTTGCGATCTAACGCTAGAAAACACAAGGTAGTTCGGTTTTCGTGTGGTTCTATGATTTTGGACAGATTGTAGTGTGCTTAGAGTCGGGTCATGAAATTTCACAAAGATGATCTACACATGAAAATATGAGATCTGTGAATTTTTGGTAAATTTTGGATAAAGGATGAATATTTGGTGAATTTAATGCTCGGTTTTGGCCAAAAATGGTGAAAAATAGCTAAACTTCATGAAAAATTCTGGAAAATTAAAGATAAGCTTTTTATAACATATAAAAGTCACACACAAAATTTGAGCATAGTTGGAGAAGACTAAGTGGGATTTTCGGTAAAACGAGTTCTTGGGCTTTCTAGCTCGGTTTTTGTGAAAATGGCTTGAAAAATGAGTTTTGGGTTCTGGAAAAATTCCAGGGAGTTATGAGGATGGCAGGGATCATCTCGGAAAAATTTGGGATTTTTCTAAAGTTTTTTGGTATTTTTGACATATTTAGTGTTTTAATGATGATTAAAAATAGATAAATAAATGTAAATATAAAAATTAAATCTGGAAAAATTTTTGTAAAATTTCTTACTGTCAAAATAAGTGTTGTGTAAAATTTCAAGACCCGAGACTAAACGAGTAATTATTTGTGCTAAAAAGAACATAAAAACAAATTTCTAAAGCTTAAAACGTGTAAACCGGCAAAGTTCGCATAAGCGAGCTGACAGGTATATAAAAAAAAAACCCTAAAAATGGACCATTTTCCTAAAACTAAGTAAATTAAGTAAAAGTGAATCATCCGAAAATAATTCGGATGATTTGGGTAATTTTACCCGATTTTACTGTTTCCGGCACCTAAATGACGGAAACGGGCCCTGCGGCCAAACGGGGTGTCCAAACCGAGCTCTAATTTCATCACTTTAACTAAAATAACAGTCAAACACCATTTTTGGGTCGGGTGTGAACAAACCCATTCTTGAAACTAAAAACGGATAACCGTGCTAGGCACGCAAATCAAGGAAAACATAAAAATGATAATTTTGACCGTCAGACTCTAAGTAATGGCACAATCTGAGTCCTTAGAAGTATCACGGGGTTAACATTGTCCCCAGATCGAGTACAGTACTGGGTTAACAATGTCCCCAGATGTACCGATTGACACGAATTTATGGGAATTATATAGTAACGACTTAGATATCATATTACAGATCCAGGCTTATAGCAGTTCATTGTATCACGTCCCGACTCACAGAAAGGTGAGTTTTCACGAGCCCCTTTTTATTGAACTGTTTTAAATATTTTCCCGGGGCGGAAAACATGTCTCTATCCAAAGTGTTTAAGTACATGCTAATCGCATGGAAACGAATGTATTTATATAATGTTTATTGTACGAAAATCGTACGGTAATGTATTAAGATGGTAATTAACTTAGTTGATAATATTGTAAGGCCCGAAACAGTGTTCTGGGGTAACCGAGTTCCCAGAGGCTATTAAATGTGTTTCTGGGGTAACAGAGTTCCCAGAGGTTATTAAATGTGTTTCTGGGGTAACAGAGTTCCCAGGGGTATTTGAAAGTATTCTGGGGTAACAAAGTTCCCGGAGGTTAATCGTTATGTTTTGGGGTTAATAGAGTTTTCAATTGTGAACTCAGTATAATTACATCACTTACTTATGATTTTTATAATGATTTGTTATGGTTTATTTAAATTAGTGAAACTCACGAACTATTCGTAGTTGACCCGTTTTCTTTACATGCTTTCTAGGTACACTCAAATTGGAATGAGTGATATGTGTTCGATGCTGTGTGCTATTTTATGGAAGTCTGGAGATCTATATTTTGTATTAAATATGTTAATGTACTATCGGTAACACTTATGTGATAACGCTTAGATGGTTAAGAAACTCAGAACAATGTAATACGTTTAAATTAATGTAGTGGTGTTTTCTTTATAAACAATGCTGTTGATATCAGATGTGTCTGTTGCATCCCGTGTACGTTTCCGTTGCGGTTACGGGGTGTTACAGAACTTGGTATCAGAGCCATTGGTTATAAAGAATTAGGATGTCTTTAAAAGATACCTAAAATATAACCAGTAGCTCAAGTATTATAGGATCTGAATATCAACTAAATATATATTGTGACGAGATCGGGATGAACTTGGATGGACAAGTGGGTTATTATGGTCCGGAACATAATAACAGACTTGTCTGCACGAGGGAATTCAGGGGAAGTCACGGGGGACTTTAATAGGTAAAATTGGCAACATATGTGCAAATATGTGATAATATTGTTATGTGGTCAAGTTGTATAAGTAAGTGCATATTAATTTGATTATGATTTACATTATGGAAAGAACTATATGTTTGTTAACTTGTGTGCAGGTAAAATGTCAAGAACCCCCAGTGTGTCGATCGAGGAGGACCCGGAGGAGGTCAGCTCCGGGGACTCCGGGAGCCCACTTGTAGCATCTAGCACCGAGCCTTCCGAGGCTAGCTTTAGGAGTTCCGGCCAGTCCTCCCCAGCTAGGATTGCCAGATCCCCGACCCCACCCGCACCACAGGTCGCTCCTGCACCTCCTGGATTCGGACCCCGCCTCACGGCGCGGATCAGTATTCCACCTGTCCGACCTATCTCGCCCCCACCCAGACCTGCTACTCGCAGGGGCGAGTCCTCCAGCTCTCGTCCCGAGCCTGCGACTCTACCTGTGTGGGGTCTCCCGAGACAGGAACAGGACGTTGCAGCCTGGCTCCGAACGCTCACCGAACAGGTGAACGAGCACTCCGCCGCCCTGACGGTGGGAGTCCAGAGGAGAATGTACTTGGGTGATTGCATACTGGATCATCAGTATGCGATTGCCCAGCTGAAGAGGGAGTGCTCATACTCCCAATGGATGCTTGACCGGATGGAGAGTCGGGTTCGGGTTATGATGGCTGTGTTAGTGGTGTTGGTGGCGATGTTGGTGGGGTTGGTTTACCACCGTGTTTAGTTGTTTTGGGTCGGGGATAGACAGGGACCATTTTTTTTTGATACTCTGTGTAAGCAGTTAGTGGTGATGCTAACATGGAGTGAATCTTGTTTAGTTATAATACAACCACTGGCCCTTAGGAGGGTCTCTTATGGGGCATAACAATATAGATACTTTTGGGTATCATTCAAGCACTGACCCGTTGCGGGTTATGTCGAGATGATGCCGACATAGGCCCTATGTAGGAAAACTTATCTAATGTAATAGTGACAGGAAAGTAATATGAACGGATGTTTGTGTAATATGTACTAACGTTTATTAATGAATGGAATGTTTGTTGTGTTTTATGATTGGAATTTGTATTGATTATATATATTTTCTTGATGTTATGTAGAATGGCACCAAAACGTTCAGCCCAATTGTCGGAAGTGGACGTGAGCCGTCTGATTGCTCGCCAGTTGGAGGCGGCGATACCAGATATAGTATCGCGCATCGCCGCCAGTATTAACAACTCGACCAATCCAACCCCTCCGAGCAATCAAACGACCACCAATAATGACGGGGAACGAAATACTAATCCTCCGCAGAATGAAAACACGATTCCGAGTAATGACGCACCGCCTAGGGTGGTCGTTACTGATAGTAATGGCCCTATACCTACGGTAGAGACGAACCGTACTGAACCGATTCGTGCATCCAGGGGATGTTCGATCAAGGACTTTATGTTGTGCAAACCTCTAGAGTTTAGCGGGTCTGAAGGACCAAATGGGTTGGTTAAGTGGATCGAGAAAATAGAATCCGTGGTAAATATCAGCAACTGCCCCGAGGATTGTGTTGTTAAGTATGCTGCCTGCACATTCACGGACCATGCTTTGACATGGTGGAACACGATAGTGCAGACTCGCGGTCAGGCGACGACAAACCGCATGACCTGGACAGAGCTCAAGGCTCTTGTATTGGAACATTTCTGCCCGAGAAACGAATTGCAGAAATAAGAAAATGAATTGTGGAATCTGGAGATGCGGGGGGCGGACCACTTGGGTTATACGAACCGGTTTAATGAGTTGGCGCGATTGGTACCATGGTTGGTCACCCCAGAGTCGAAGAGGGTGGAACGTTATATTTGGGGACTAACTCCAGTAGTAAGGAGTATAGTCAATTCTGGGGGACACCAGACATATGAAGGTGCGGTGACGCAAGCGGGTATCGTAACGTACGATTTCGTAAGGAGCGGGTCACTGAAGGTGGCGGGAGAGTCCGCTGGAGGAAAGCGGGGTACACATGACCATAGGACCCATGAAAAGCAGCAAGGTAAACGTGCTAGACCCACTGCCCAGAACTACGCCATGACTAGTTCGGGCGGAAGGCAAGAACCGCAGAAGGGAACGTTTCCTAAGTGTGGGAAATGTGGTTACCACCATGGTGGCATGTGCAAAGAGGTGGTGTGCCACCGGTGTGGCAGGATCGGACACTACGCACCAAATTGTAAGACAAATCTGAACAACCTGAACCGACAACCGCAACCTATCCGTGCGCAGCCATTTAAGACCCAACCAGCCTGACAGCAGAACCCGCAAGGAAACCAAATGGTGACCACCAGCCGTGCTTGCTATGAATGCGGCAGCACGGATCACTTTAAAAGACATTGTCCGAAACTGAACCAGGGAGGAAACGGGAGGCAACCCGCGGGTCATGCATCGTCGTCCAATCCGGCGCGAGGCTGAGCATTCGTGATGGGGGCGAACGAGGCACGCCAGGACCCCAGCGTAGTGACAGGTACATTCCTCGTCTCTGATCATTACGCTTCTGTATTATTTGATACATGTGCCGATAGAAGTTTTGTCTCCGTTAGATTCCTTTCGATAGCAAACCTTCCTATTGGTGAAACCATAGAACCTTACACCGTAGAAGTCGCTAACGGTAAAACCATGATAGTTAATCAGATAGTTTGGAATTGCCCTTTTATTCTGAACGAACAATCCTTTCTGATTGACTTGTTACCGGTAGAATTGGGTAGTTTTGACGTGATAGTGGGAATGGATTGGTTAGCACGTAACAGGGTAGAAATAAACTGTGAAAAGAAAATCGTCAAGATCCGGGTGTCGGATGACGAGGAGGTATTAGTGCAAGGAGAAAAATCCGGCACCATGATACCATTTATATCCCACCTCAAGGTGTTAAAATATATATGTCAGGGATGTGTGGCGTATCTAGCGAGCCTGACGGCCACTGATTCTGAGGAAAAACGGGTGGACGATATCCCCGTGGTACGCGAATTTCCACAAGTTTTCCCAGAGGAACTTCCTGGATTACCGCCAACCCGACAGGTCGAATTCAGAATCGATCTGTTACCTCAAGCGGGCCCTGTTGCTAAGGCACCTTACCGACTTGCACCATCTGAGATGCAAGAATTATCCAATCAGTTGCAAGAATTGTTGGATAAAGGATTTATTCGTCCTAGTTATTCCCCGTGGGGTGCACCGGTACTATTCGTGAAAAAGAAGGACGGAAGCCTTAGAATGTGCATTGATTACAGGGAGCTGAACAAGTTGACAATCAAAAATAGGTATCCTCTTCCCCGAATCGATGATCTGTTCGACCAACTACAAGGTGCGAACTACTTCTCAAAAATAGATCTTAGATCGGGATACCATCAGGTTAGAATCCAGGAGGAGGATATCCCAAAAACCGCATTCCGGACTCGCTACGGCCATTAAGAATTCTTAGTGATGCCCTTCGGGCTAACAAATGCGCCAGCAGTATTCATGGATCTCATGAATCGAGTCTGTAAACCCTACCTCGATAAATTCGTCATCGTGTTTATTGACGATATTTTGATTTACTCGAAAAGTAAAGAAGAGCACGAGCAACACTTGAGATTAATTTTAGAGCTTCTAAATCAGGAGAAGTTGTTTGCAAAATTCTCCAAGTGAAACTTCTGGTTACAAGAAGTGCATTTCCTTGGACACGTTATAAACCATCAAGGAATACACGTTGATCCAAGTAAGGTTGAAGCAGTTAAGAGTTGGCAAGCGCCTAAATCGCCAAAGGAAATCCGCCAATTCTTAGGCTTAGTTGGATACTAGCGTCGATTTATAGAGAACTTTTCCAGCATCGCCCAACCTTTAACCCTCCTGACTCAAAAGGATCGAAGGTATGATTGGGGTGAAGAGCAGGAAACGACATTTCAAACGCTAAAACAAAAATTGTGCCAAGCGCCGATCTTAAGTCTCCCCGACGGAGACGATGGTTTTGTCGTGTATTGTGACGCATCCCGGAGAGGGTTAGGATGCGTGTTGATTCCAAATAATAAGGTCATAGCCTATGCTTCTCGACAGTTAAAAATACACGAGAAAAATTACACCACTCATGACTTAGAACTGGGAGCAGTTATCTTCGCACTTAAAATCTGGAGACATTATCTCTACGGTACAAAGTGCACCATCTTCACCGATCATAAAAGTTTGCAACACATATTCGATCAGAAAGAACTGAATATGAGACAACGAAGATGGGTCGAATTATTAAGCGACTATAACTGTGACATCCGTTATCACCCCGGCAAGGCTAACGTCGTAGCCGATGCCTTGAGTAGGAAGGATCGGGTGAAGCCATTGAGAGTGCGAGCGCTGGGGATGATAGTCCAGTCGAACATTTCGGATTTGATTCGAGTCGCTCAACGCGAGGCGTTGAAAGAGGAACAATTGGAAAAAGAGGGACTTTACGGTAACGAGAAGAATTTCGAACAGCGCGTGGACGAAATTCTCTATTTCAAAAATCGGATTTGGATCCCGACCCTCCATGACCTTCGTGAATTAATCATGGACGAAGCGCATAAATCGAAATATTCCATACATCCGGGATCGGATAAGATGTACCAGGATGTGAAGGAGTTCTACTGGTGGCCGGGTATGAAAAAGGATATAGCCACATACGTCGGCAAGTGTACGACGTGTGCGAGGGTTAAGGCGGAGCACCAGAATCCTTCGGGAATGTTACAACAATCGGAAATTCCCGAATGGAAGTGGGAGCAGATCACGATGGATTTTGTGACACACCTCCCCAAGACGTCCCGAGGACATGATGCAATTTGGGTAGTCGTGGATCGATTAACCAAATCGGCACATTTTATCCCGATTAGAAATAATTATAACACTGAGAGACTTGCGCAGATTTATATAAATGAAATTGTGTCTCGTCATGGGATACCCATCTCAATCATCTCTGATCGGGATAGTCATTTCACCTCCAAGCTTTGGCAAGCTGTGCAAGAAGCGCTGGGAACACGTATTAATTTAAGCACAGCATACCACCCTCAGACCGACGGTCAGTCTGAGAGGACCATCCAAACACTGGAGGATTTGCTTCGTGCATGCGTACTGGATTTTAAGGGAAATTGGGATCAACATCTCCCACTCGTTGAATTTTCCTATAATAATAGTTACCATAGCAGTATAAAGGCAGCGCCTTACGAAGCATTGTATGGACGGAAATGCCGATCGCCACTCTGCTGGACAGAAGTGGGCGACACACAGGTTATTAGATCAGATCTGGTCCAGGAAACGACCAGCAAAATTCTTGAAATTAAAAACAATCTGAAGGCCGCGCGGGATTTGCAGAAGAGTTATGCCGATAACCGTAGAAAACCGTTATCATTTGAGAAAGGTGATAAAGTGTATTTGAAAGTATCACCGTGGAAGGGTGTGATTAGATTTGGCAAGGCGGGGAAGTTAGCCCCTAGATATATTGGACCATTCGATATTACTGCGAAAATCGGTCCTGTAGCATACCGATTAGAACTGCCTGATGAACTGAGTGCAGTTCACAACGTGTTTCACGTGTCGAACCTGAAACGGTGTCTGTCGGATGAGACATCGGTGTTACCCTTAGAGGGTGTTCAAATAAATGATAAGCTCAACTTCGTAGAGGAGCCCATAGAAATAGTGGACGGTAAGATCAAGCAACTTAGACACAATAAGATCTCGTTGGTCAAAGTTAGATGGAACTCGCAACGAGGACCAGAATATACATGGGAACGAAAGGACGAATTTCGGAAGAAATACCCCCACCTATTTCCTCAAAAGGAAGTAGTTGACGCGTAAAATTTCGAGGACGAAATTTTTATAACGGGGGGAGAATGTAACGATTCCGGCAAATTCAGGTATACCCTAGCCGGAATATACTATTTACGTGTTATTCAATACTGAATATATGAATTATAATGTGTTTATACGAGTATATAAGATTCACAGTACGAATTATACTCGAATGAACAACTAGTCGTATCGGGATTACGATTAATCGATGAACGATTATTGAAACCCGAACGAATCAGGAGTTACATTATAGACAAAATATATAATGTTAGTGATGTTTACGAAGTATTAAAGCTTCGGGATAAGTGAATTATAGCACAGAAAAAGAATGGTAAGTTTAATGGTACGTCAGTACGCTAAACGAAACCTTTAACGCCAAACCAAGCAAGAGATAATCAATCAAGCCGAAAAAGATGCGTAATCATTAATAAAATGATGTTTTAAGTCAATAAATGTCATGGTTTAAGTTTTTAAAGTTTTTAAGTCGGTTTTATGTAAATTTTATTTTAACCCGAAAAACGACCATTTTAGGCTCGTTTTAAGCCGAATTACGAGTTTAAACGAGAAACGAACTGAGCCAGATTATCCAAAACATTATCCGGATTACGAAAATCCGAATGTGTGGCCTAGAATGGATGTGTGGGCCCCACCCCACACATGACCTTGGACCGATCGGTCCTTGTACACACACATACACACTTCATTTCTTTTTTCTAACACTCCAAACTCTCAAAACTCTCTCAAACCTTCAACATTCATCCAAGTTCTTGATTTCCAACCAAGATTTACAAGGTATAACACATGTTTTAATGCTCGAATCTTGTTTCCAACTTCATGATCTTGAGAAAAGGAGGTTTCAAATGTAAAAATGGGTGAAAACCCGAGTTGAAACCGATTCTCGCATGATCAAGTGATGTATACAAGTTATACAAAGGATCTTGATCCAAGTAATGAGTTAAAAGAGTTTAGAACGAAATTTTACGGTTGAAATCTTGTAAAATGAGTTTCCATGTGAAAGACGGGTGAAAACCCGAGATGAAACCGACTCTTGCATGATCAAGAGATGTATACAAGCTATACAAGGGATCTTGGTCCAAGAAATGAGTAAAAAGAGTCGAGAACGGATTTTTACGGTTAAAACCTTTGTTTTTATATCAAAACCGACACCATGAAAGAAATGGTTTGATTGTTGGTGTAACTTGCTTGGTATGGTGTTATTGTGCTTGTAAGTGTTGTATCTAGTGGCTAGCAAAGGCTAGAAACCAAGATCTTTGCGATCTAACGCTAGAAAACACAAGGTAGTTCGGTTTTCGTGTGGTTCTATGATTTTGGACAGATTGTAGTGTGCTTAGAGTCGGGTCATGAAATTTCACAGAGATGATCTACACATGAAAATATGAGATCTGTGAATATTTGGTAATTTTTGGATAAAGGATGAATATTTGGTGAATTTAATGCTCGGTTTTGGCAAAAAATGGTGAAAAATAGCTAAACTTCATGAAAAATTCTGGAAAATTTAAGATAAGCTTTTTATAACATATAAAAGTCACACACAAAATTTGAGCATAGTTGGAGAAGTCTAAGTGGGATTTTCGGTAAAACGAGTTCTAGGGCTTTCTAGCTCGGTTTTTGTGAAAATGGCTTGAAAAATGAGTTTTGGGTTCTGGAAAAATTCCAGGGAGTTATGAGGATGTCAGGGATCATCCCGGAAAAATTTGGGATTTTTCTAAAGTTTTTTGGTATTTTTGACATATTTAGTGTTTTAATGATGATTAAAAATAGATAAATAAATGTAAATATAAAAATTAAATCTGGAAAAATTTTTGTAAAATTTCTTACTGTCAAAATAAGTGTTGTGTAAAATTTCAAGACCCGAGACTAAACGAGTAATTATTTGTGCTAAAAAGAACATAAAAACAAATTTCTAAAGCTTAAAAGGTGTAAACCGGCAAAGTTCGCATAAGCGAGCTGACTGGTATATAAAAAAAAAAAACCTAAAAATGGACCATTTTCATAAAACTAATTAAATTATGTAAAAGTGAATCATCCGAAAATAATTCGGATGAATTGGGTAATTTTACCCGATTTTACTGTTTCCGGCACCTAAATGACGGAAACGGGCCCCGCGGCCAAACGGGGTGTCCAAACCGAGCTCTAATTTCATCACTTTAACTAAAATAACAGTCAAACACCATTTTTGGGTCGGGTGTGAACAAACCCATTCTTGAAACTAAAAACGGATAACCGTGCTAGGCACGCAAATCAAGGAAAACATAAAAATGATAATTTTGACCATCAGACTCTAAGTAATGGCACAATCTGAGTCCTTAGAAGTATCACGGGGTTAACATTGTCCCCAGATCGAGTACAGTACTGGGTTAACAATGTCCCCAGATGTACCGATTGACACGGATTTAATTTATGGGAATTATATAGTAACGACTTAGATATCATATTACAGATCCAGGCTTATAGCAGTTCATTGTATCACGTCCCGACTCACAGAAAGGTGAGTTTTCACGAGCCCCTTTTTATTGAACTGTTTTAAATATTTTCCCGGGGCGGAAAGCATGTCTCTATCCAAAGTGTTTAAGTACATGCTAATCGCATGGAAACGAATGTATTTATATAATGTTTATTGTACAAAAATCGTACGGTAATGTATTAAGATGGTAATTAACTGAGTTGATAATATTGTAAGGCCCGAAACAGTGTTCTGGGGTAACCGAGTTCCCAGAGGCTATTAAATGTGTTTCTGGGGTAACAGAGTTCCCAGAGGTTATTAAATGTGTTTCTGGGGTAACAGAGTTCCCAGGGGTATTTGAAAGTATTCTGGGGTAACAAAGTTCCCGGAGGTTAATCGTTATGTTTTGGGGTTAATAGAGTTTTCAATTGTGAACTCAGTATAATTACATCACTTACTTATGATTTTTATAATGATTTGTTATGGTTTATTTAAATTAGTGAAACTCACCAACTATTCGTAGTTGACCCGTTTTCTTTACATGCTTTCTAGGTACACTCAAATTGGAATGAGTGATATGTGTTCGATGCTGTGTGCTATTTTATGGAAGTCTAGAGATCTATATTTTGCATTAAATATGTTAATGTACTATCGGTAACACTTATGTGATAACGCTTAGATGGTTATGAAACTCAGAACAATGTAATACGTTTAAATTAATGTAGTGGTGTTTTCTTTATAAACAATGCTGTTGATATCAGATGTGTCTGTTGCATCCCGTGTACGTTTCCCGCTGCGGTTACGGGGTGTTACAATAAGTTTTTTATGTACAGGTACAAGATGGTTTTTGTACCATTCACAGCAATTGATAACCATTGTCATAGTGTGACTGTCAGTGCTGGATTATTAGCTTCTAAAACTATTGAATCGTACACACGGTTATTGGAAAAGTTACTTAAGTCGATTGGTAGTGCACCGAAGGTTATTATTACTGATCAATACACGGCTATGAAGCAAGTTATTTCATTTGTGTTTCCAAATACAAGGCAAAGTTTACGCATGTGGCGCATTATGAAGAAGGTTGCTGAAAAGGTAAAATAGAGTTTCAATTAAGTGTTTTAACCGTTTGCTTTAGCAATCACATGTTAGTATATTTAGTTTAATTTATGTGCGTGTTATGAGCATTTTAACATGATAATAATTGGGAGTTTATTGTATAAGCATTTCACGAGCGTAACATCATAGTATATTTAGTTCATGAGCGGTTTACAAGTGTTTGAAGTGTTTGCTTTAACTGAGCGTTTAACAATTGTTGTTATCAGGCGGGAGCCGATCTATGTAATAATGAGGATTTTAAGCGCAAGATATGAGATATTATGTGGATGGATTCAGTTAGTCATTCTGAATTTGAGGATAAATGGTAGACGATAATGGTTGAGTTTGAGCTTGACAAGTATAAATGGCTTATTTTTTATGTATGAAATCAAATTTGATTAGATACCTGTTTTTTATAGAGACGAACCTTTGTCTGGATTGATGCGTACAACATCAGGATCAGAGAGAGAAAACCATTTTTTTGGTCAAGCTACAAATTCTTAGTTAACACTAGTTGAGTTTTTCAACCATTTTGATTTTTGTATGGAGATACAGAGATACAATGGCAGACGGTGTGATCATGACAGTAGGTACACGTATCATGAGCTAATAACCAGAAGTTATCTTGAAAGGGAAACAGTTAGGATATTACAAGATATATCTTTAATGATGTTCAAGATGAAATGAATGAAATTGCGGGTGGTGTTTCACCATTTAGTGCTTCTGAATAAGAAGGAGGTTATTTGAGGTGTAAAATATGGAATTTTAAAGCGTATGTTCCAGGATTCTTGAGCGTTTAAAACATCTTTTAGTTTTAAAATTGTTTAACATTATTTTAATTAACCTGAGCGTTTTCATTATTTTTTAGGTTTTGTTTAAGAAGGATGGTGAATTTGGTGAAGAGTTTACTGTGATATACACTTGCAAAAGATTTTAATAATATGGTTTATTGTGTCGGTATATTTTCTATGTCATGTATTTGTATCAAGTTAAGAAATTCCCGAAAAAATATATAAATGATTAATGGAGAAAGAGGCTGCGGTGAATATCAAAACAATTCCAATCTTAGAGTTTGGTAATGATAACAAAAGGAAGATCCAAGTGAAATAAAATATGCCGGTGATACTTTATCAATAGTTATGTTGCAGATATCGATGAATTGAAAAAAGTGAGGGATCAGATGAATTTGATGGTTGAAAAAGCAGACTTAACTCGGTATGAAAGAGTATGCCCATCTAAAAGGGATAGATTTGCTGTTGTATTAGGATTTGAACAACCATCTGAAGTTACTATTCGTGTGCCTACTGAAATAAGGAACAAGGGTCGTGGCTCACAAAAAAGAGTAAAATCAAAGAAAGAGATAGCCATTAGTCGGACTGGGAAGAATTAAAGGGAGTGTCAGATTTATCACCTACCTGACCACACTAGTAGAACTTGCAAAGCATTGCAGCAGCAAGTACTAATGTTTAGTGAAGTATTTCGAGCATTTAGCTAGAATGAATATTTAGATAGAGTGAAGCATATTTCGAGCATTTAGCTAGAAAGATATAGCCATTGGTTTTGGTGTTTAACTGTATTGTTGAATAATGTGCGTTATATAATAACTGAAATTAGATAAGCGTATCACAAGCGTTTTAGATAAGCATATAATTTCAAGCGTAATAAAAGCGTTTTACAAAGTGTTCTTTTTTTTTTATTTTATGATACACCATATAACACACCATCAGACCATAGCAAAAGGATCCCATAGCAAAGTACCATTACAAGATCAGATAAAATGAAAGAAGAGAAAAAATTGACATCATCAGACCCATCTTCAGACCCCCATCACTCCTTCTTGATAATCTCACCCCCAACTTCTTTGAACTCCACGGTTTTTGTCACCGTAGAACCGTGTCAACCACAGTACTATACACCGAATCGTAGCATGAAGACTGTTGTTTCAGATACTCAACAACTTTCGTCTTGAACTCACTCTCTGGTTGCAGTAGGACTTCTTTATATGCATCAAGCGTTTTTGATTTTTCCTCAAACACATATTTTTTTTTATTCTTCAATGTCGTTGAGAAACTATTCATCTTTAGGCTTCTAAAACTCCAACCTTGCTTTCACAATGCTCTTCACAGTTCTATCAGATGAATACATTTTTGTGTGATTTTAAGTTTTTGAGTGTTAGTGTAATTGAATAACAAAACATTTGTTAAATATATAGACACAAAAAATAATTTTTAGTAGCTGAGATAGATTTATTCAATGCAATTAAGTTGGATGTAGGCTATCATCATCACAAAAATATTTTCCAAATAACTTGAGTAGTCATAAATGTAATTTATGTATTTTTAGGCGTAGGATATATATTTTTGAATTTTTGGTAGTTGACATAGAGTAATTTAATGTAATTAAGTTGGATGTAGGTTATCATCACAAAAATATTTTCCCAATTTTTGACAGGTGAGTGGTAATAAATGTAATTAAGTTCTGAATAAACTAGATTAAAAAAATAGTTTCTAACCAGCTACATTTGTGAGCGTATTACAAGCGTGTCAGCGAGTCTAAATTTATATTTTGTCTGTTTTGACCCGAGCATATTACAAGCGTGGGGAGACCTTATGGTCCAGTGAAACTTATAATTTGAATAAAATTTAAAATACAGTTGTGAGCGTATAGCAAGCATGTCATACTTATGTTCTCACACTTACTTTTTTTGTCCGTGAGTCTATAGGTGTTAGCGTTTTTCAAGTGTTTTGTCTTTTTATTCTGTTTATACTATTTGGTCCGTGAACCTACAGGTGTTTTGTCTTTTTATTCTATTTTTTACTATTTGGTATGTGAACCTTTTGTTATATATACACTATATTTGGTTAAAATTATGTCCACACATTTCAAATTTTGTTTTAAGTTTACAATGGATGGCTCATCATCATCATGTTCACCATCTTATAAGGATGTTTTGAAGAAGCAGATTGAGGACCAGATTGTAGGAGATACAGCTTGTCGTGAAAGTCTAGCACATGAACTAGTAATGCTTATCAATAATGTGGATACGAGGGATGTTATTGCCAAAGTTATCGTCTGAATGCCTACTAGTGCTATCCGAGATCTTGCTGTTTTGTTTATGGTTGATTTAGGAAAGAAAGAGTTTGATCTGTATGAAGAATTAGGCAAGACAATTCTTGAACTAAACTGCTCAATGAAATTGAAGTTGGAATTTCTCACTATTAGATTAGTTTGAACGAGTGTTTTTATGTGGTGAGCGTTTTAAGAGCGTTTTTATGTTTTTTTTTATCATGTAGTGATGTGTGTTTTTCTGTATGTTTTGGTAATAATAATATATTGTTTGTGTTAAAAGCATCAAGTCTGTTATTGCAAAATATGTTTCAATATACCTAACAAACTACTAACATAAGACTATATCATAGCATTTAATAGAGAAACGTTTAACATGTATGTTAAAATTCATAACAAAATTGAAAAAAATGGTGGTTAGTTTGAAATCAGTCAAATTAGTTGTTTTCTTTTTTGAAGTTTAGCAATCAACTCCGACCTGAACAGTGTTGTCATTTTCATGAAATGCTTCCGTTTCTTGATAAGAGTATCTCTTTTCTGGTTTATATCCGAGAGGGGGATTTTGCTCAAGTACTTTGCCTTCAACTTTTTTAGCTGATTTATTTGTTTAGGGCATTCCTTGAAAAACCCCCACAGTTTCTTCCCATCATATGTCTTCGTGTGTCTCATAGCAAAAACTCCACAATCTATTCCATTTTCGGTTGTTTTCCATGCCATCCTTATTCTATTGATTGTAGCTTTTTGGATTCGATGAGCAATGATGTGATTGATTCTCATAAGATACATGTCAAAGATGTTTCTCTAAAAAAAATTGAAAACATATATCACAAATTTATAATAGATATAGTAGTTATATATTGTTGAGAGTTTACCAGTATTTCAGGATTCTTATTGTATCTTTCTTCAAAAAGTTTTTTGATCGCTTTTTCTTTGTCTTCTAACTTTTTAAACTTTTCCTCGGCTAGTATTTCCTGATTTGCACTATTATCAAATAACTCTATCACTCATGTTAGAAGATTGAAAGAAACCACATAGAAGTGATCCTTTTGTATAATTAGCACGAGAAATATAGCAACTTCCTTAAATGATTTGATATCAAACATAGCCATGAGTTTTTCAATGTTGCCCGTAAAAACATCGAGTCTTTCTTTGTGTGTAACCACCTACCTCATCATAATGGGCACTTGTCTGCATAAGAATTTAATGTAGATGTCAAGCGTTTTATAAGAGTTTAAAGTCAATAGGTAGATTAATGCATACCAACACAATGCTTGTAGCGAAGAACCTGAATGGTGATTCTGCAGATTTTTTCTTTTCTTTATAATTCATCACTTCAGTGAATGCATCCATTGCATTTGTTGTTAAATACAAACCAGGGCAGAAACTCACAAAAATCAGCTCGAATGAATATGTGTAATCACACTTGAAGAACTCCTCCCATATGTCTTCAAGGCAAAATATATATATATATATATATATATATATATATATATATATATATATATATATATATATACTCCGAGATTATTTTTTATCTTGTGTCACACTGGTGGATATGTTAACCTCTCTAAAAAGATATGGCGCTTTGATTGCAGGAGATAACGGTTGGGTTTTAACAAGATTATCAAAGTCATAAAAACCCATTTATATGAAAAACGCAACGGATATAAAGTTTTAAATCATGTTAGTTTGGTAAATATAAAACCGATTTTATATAGATAAACCCAATGCCCGGATCCATATACGAAACACATGCTAACAACCATAGGGTATTTAGCATACTGCCTTCAAGATGCTAAGAAATATGAAGGAGATGAAGATTGAGTGGCTAGTCTTCAAAGTAGAAGATCCTCAAGCTTGTATACCCACAAGCCACAATAAGACACCCTTGATTTGCTAGGATTTACTCACTTGAATCTCCTTCTTGTTCCTCCTTGTTCTTGGCCAAAAATCTCAAGAAGAAAGATGGAGTTTACTTGCTTTTGTGTGTGAGAGAGAAAGAGAAAGGTTACAACCTTTGCACACTTCTCTTGGCCAATCTATATCCTTGCATGTTCTTGGAAATGTGTATTAATAAATACATGAGAGAGAAAGATATTCCCTCCTAAATATTCAAACCCTTTCAAGATAATTACTTATGTTATATTTGTTACATAATAATAAAATGTAACATAACATATTATAAGTAACATGCATCATGTTATTTAACCAACTTAAATAAAATTATAAAATATATCTCTATAAATTATCCATATAACTTATTTATCACACAAGTGCAAACATTTAGAAACCCATTTTCTAAATGTCGTAAATGTTGATATTTATTTATTAGATCATATCTTAAAACAAATATCTTGGGTGTTTGTCTAGTTTGTAATTGGGTATGACCCGACATGGATCATAACGTACTAGCCACATCAACTCTAAATTTGTGTCTTGGGCAGAATGATTCCAACAATCTCCCACTTGCACAAGATACATAGAAGATTGATGCAAATAGTAAATACCGCCTAACAACAGTTTACTACCCCTAATACGTATAACGAAGTGCCATTCAATAACATCATCCCCTTCAAGTCCCTCAATTGAAAATGATTTAGGTGAATCTATCATTTATCCTTTTACCACAGATGTCATGTCAAATGCAGAGACACATAGTGATCATTTTCTGTTGATTCAATTTATCAGGCCTTAGACATCTAACTCTCAACGAATAAGAGGGACAAATCCCCTATTGACTACATACGTCTCTCACAATCATCTCGTATTACACTTGAGCTTAGCCTTATATACTGTCATGTTTCAGAACAGCGAATAAATTAGTCAAAGCATAATATTTGGTGAATATCAAGACCCAATATGTATTTCAGGTCGGAGGATACTATGATATTCGCCTTTACTCAAATTTACTTATGACCACCAATCACAAGGATTCCATGCAGTAAAATTTGAGGGCGGGTCAGTCCAATATTTATATCCTATAAATATCTATCAACCTTGGCAGCAAACCCTTGCTTTATATTAATACCTCATGAATATCCACCAATCCAAGTTCATAATAGTCTTACCCTCATATTTGTTCCCACAAATATGAACGACTACGGACATTTAGAATAATTAACTTATTCAGGGAATTAAACATGCTAAAATGGAACATAACTCAAATGTCATAATCATAAACCATAATCATATGAATGAGTCAAAATAACTATTTTTCCGATATCCAAATACAAAATAGATCAAATCCAATCACTAGAAAAATATTGAAGTTCTAAGACACAAGTATGAACCTCATGCTTCGGCCTTTCAAGGAGCTTCGTGAGTGGATCCACAATGTTTTGATTAGTGTGAACTTTTCGAATACATATCTTTCCGTTTTCAACTTTGTTGGAAACCCCGGAAATCAATCACTATAACTCTAAACAGATCTCGGATATGTGTTAATACGATTAATACCTTAATCAGGATCTAGCACATAATTACGTTTGATTATATATGTTATATCTATTATCAGCATTAGTGTATGTAAGTATGAATAATATTAAGATGAAGAACGAGAGCAATTTGGACAGAGTTTCATTAATTATCTCTCAAAAACTTAGATTATGTGAACAGTGTTCACCTGTAAATAGAAGACGGACTTAGTTCGTTAACATCCCCTAACGAACTAGAGTCCGCTTCGTTACATACATTATAAACGAAATAGATTAACGAATCACCCCCTGATTCGTTAAACATCCTTAACGAATCAGAGGAGACTTAGCTTAAGATCTAGTTCGCTAAACATCCTTAGCGAACTAGATACTTACATAGCGAACTAACTAAATACTTGTTTATTACATTAAACAAAAACGACAAAATACATTACTGATAATTACAAAGACTCAGGACGCAAAACCGTGCACTAACAGACACCCCCTCGTCTTGAGCGCTTTGTCTTTGATCTTCACTTGAAACGCTTGGACTGCCAGTCTCTGCAACTATGAATTCCATTTTCATAACAAACACGCACAACGTGTTGGAATTGCATAGCCAGATCATAGTCTTCATTGCGCTCGATCAGAATCTGGTTCTTGTGTAGCACGTCATTTTCTGTTTCATATGATTGTCATAGTATCAGCGGTCAAATGAGAGATGCATGTGTTGGGGCATCGTCTTCACCGGTACCCGCTTCATCGTCTTTGGCGGCTTTACCTTAAGAACAAGTTTCCTCCAGCCAATCCTTGGATCAATCTCGTCAATACGTTTACGTCTCGGGACCTGAGGCTTGAAGAACTTGAAACCATGATTGACCTCGAACAGTAAGTGTTGATGAAACCACTCAGCTGTTCGGTAACCACCAAGATTGATAAATGGACGACGCGTGAGGGTACGAACATCCCAACGCGATAATGTCAGAACGTCCATTATCGTTTCGCAGTACTGGACCCCTTCTCCCATTTAATTATACATACCTTAAGCTCGGAATCATATTGCCACGAGACGATATCACCATGTACCTAGGATACAGTCTTGAAGGAGGTCACCTGGTTTGCTTTGACCCAAGTTATAGCTATGTCTTTCCGTTCTTGATCAACATAACGATACGCCTTTATAATCTTACCCGCCACTTTGTAGCTGAACCACTTAGCAATATCGGCATCGGTTGGATTTTCAATCGAGTTGAACCGAGTGTCCACAACCTTCTTACCCTTTGATGTCTTTTCCAACTCATCTTCAGCTGCTTTAACCGTTTGTTCATCAAACACTGGAGCACCTTGATCAACATTGTGTGTTGAAACAAGACCGGATACTCCTCAGCTGTGACGTCTTCCATCTCAACATCCTCGTCTTCATAAATAAAGTCCGTATTCATTTGAATAGATGGATCCTCTGATATACCTTCCTCATTCACCACCTCAACGTCAGGCTCAGTCTCTAACACAGTTAACTAATCATCATTCAACCCAAGCAGTATGGAAATCTACTCTCGTGTCAGAGACCTATCAACGAACTCACCAACCTCTATCTCATCCCTGTTCACTACACTTCTAACCACCCCCGATCCATCCACAAATATCACGGTGTTAGCATCAATTATTTCAATTGGCTTAGCGGCAATTGAATCCGGATACACAACAACCTGTTTACCCGAGTCCTCACCGCCACTTGTACCAGCACCGAAAGATGAGCCGTGCGTTTGTTTAGGCTCACCTCCTGCACCAGACTCGTCAGGATCTTGATCATCATTTTTGAGTTTTTTTAAGGCATCCTCTTGGCAAGTCAGCTGCAAGATTAGATCCTCTTGTTCCTTCATTTTCACCCCCTAAGACTCAACAATCTCACGTAGCGATTTAGTCTCCTTTTGACAAAAAGAAATATAACTCATCATTCGTCTTTGATTCTCCATAAGTCATTCCTGATTCTGACGGTCAGCAGACATTTGGTTTTCATAAAGATGAAGAAGATTCAGCAGCATATCAGTCTGACGGTTCGGTGGCAAGTCGTACAGGGATGGGTGAACTGGTTGGATCGGGCCTTGAGGCCGAGTGATTCTCATAAAAGAGACATCACTGGGAGGAGGAGGAGGCCTCATGGATGGTGTTGGGGGGACAGTAGATGATGTAGCAGTAGGCCTTGGAATCTCAGATAAAGCCATCTGTGGAATTAAACCAAGCCTTTCATGAGACACCATCGTCGTTGTTAATGTGAGCATCGGAGTGCTAGTAGTGGACGGCACTACCGAGCATTGAGGCATTGTTTGAAGAGGTGGTGGCACACCGATAATTACCCCAGCCCCAGCTGACACACGTCTTTTCTTTGATGGCTCTCCAGTTACCACTTCTTTCCCTTTTCTCTTTCTTTCTTGTTGAGCGGCAATGGTGGCAGCTAACGCAACATTTACTACATCTTGTTGTTCTTGAAAAGCAACATCACCAGCTCCACCATTTCCACCATCTCCATCATCATTACCATCATCTTCGTTCCCACCTTCTCCCCCTTCACGCTCGGAATCCGAGTCGTCATGGATCCAACGTTCATTAGTAGGACATACATAATTCGGATTAATTATATGACCAATCATTCGTTTATCCTTTGGCTTCTCCTTTCTATAGACCAACATTCGATGTAAGGTATCAGCCTTCATGTGTTCCATAGGAAGCACATCATTCACCTGAGTTTGACCAATAACTAAATTGGGAATTAAGTCTTGAATGATCAGTTGTAGAAATCGAGGATACATTAAAAATTTCTTCTTTTGAAGTGTTTGCTGAACTTGTTCTTTCAGATGATCGAAAACTAGCTCGGAATAGTTAAATGGCTTGTTGAGTATAAGTGCAACAAAAGCCGATTGGATACTGCTTCTGCATTGGTCAAATCCACCACGACGGCCACTCATACAATGAATCAAAACATGGAGAAGATACTTGTATGGTGGACATAACCCATTCTTGTTCAACATAGATTCATCAATACCACCACCGTAACGTAGACGAGTAAACAAGCTCTTGATCAGCTGTTTGTCAAGTTCAATTGGGTTGTCATCATTGTCATTAAAACGAAGTACACGGCGAACCACTTCCACATTAATTGTAATAACAGTTTGATTGATCGTGGCTCGAATGTGATTCTTCACTTCAACAAACTCAGCAGTATCCCAAAACTGCCTAATAATACTCAAATAAACTTTAGGTTGAGCAGTGATTGCATAATGTATCACTGAGCGTCTTAAGAATGCTAACATATCTTCGAACACAGCAACATCAGCAATATCTTGATCAACATAAGCATAGATGTTGTGTTTTATGTCATAAGGTAATAAAATAACTTCTTGCTGCTGTGCTTGAGGTGGTTGTTCTTGTGGTGGCTGTTCTTGATACCCTTGATCAGCAATCGGTGGATCTTGATTCAATTGATCAGCCACTTTACTGAATAAATTAGAACGAGTGTAAGTAATGTTAAGAGATAATACAATTAACATTTATATATCTATTTATCTATATATTGTGTATGTGATTTTATACGTCGTGTGTAATTAATATATTTACGCGTTTAGACGATTGGAAGAAATCATTAATTACGAAGATTAATTAATTTCAATATTTAAAAGGAAAATGTCATTCGTTAGATTATCACTCTGATTCGTTACAAATTTGTAACGAATCAAGTGATTCGCTATCAGGTAAATAAGTTAACGAATTAAAATTAGCGAAATACTATAAAAAGGAACGAACTAGAACCTGGTTCATTATGACTTGACGAATCCACATCTAATTCGTTAGATAACTTATTCGCTAATCTAATTCGTTTGAATCTTTAGCGAATTGGACACGAAAAAGTTCCAATTCGCTAAAGCTAACGAATGGCCATAAAAGCTTAATCTTTGACTGTCCTGGTCAAATTTAAAATTGAATAAGAACACCAACGGTCAACATGGTAAAACCAGGTTCGATTATCCCATACATATCGTGTTGAGTCAAAGATTTGACCAAAATAAGACATATGGAAGATTGGAATCTTCTCAACCTCCTCAGAATTCGCTAAGTTGGTTCCAGGCACACCTTAGACCTCCGAGCAAGCTTTTTACTTAGCCGGGTACGATATTTTGTCTGTCGGGCAGGGTTATCTTCAAGTAGTCTTCTTTAGTGGATATCCGAGCAGGGTTTGCAAATTAGTTCATTGCCGGGCAAGGTTCACTTTATCAAGCAAGTCTGTTCTTCAGAGCTAAGTAAAGCTCACTACCGAGTAAGCGTTTGGCTAACCAAGCCCATGAAGCCAAGTATTTGGAAGACCGGGCAAGGTATTCGTTAATAACAATGGTCCAAGCAAGCTTGATGATTGAATGGAATATCCTTAAGTAATATCGGGCAAGGTTCAACTCAAGCAAGGAATAGTACTGTCGAGTACACTTTGCTAATAAGTTATTTTATAGCAAAGAGTTGAATGGACCATCGAAGAACAAGGTTGCTTGTAAGGGTTTATCGGGCAAAGTCTGGCAAAGTCAAGAAGACTGAAGTCTACCAGGAGAGTATTTTACTTGGTAAAATACTCTTCAAGTAAAGCCTACCCAGAAACTGATCCTGGGAACACTTCTATGTTACCAAGTTGTGAAGGATGGCAGAGCACACAACCTACTCGGAGAATGAAGACTGCTGCAAAGCCTACCCGTAAGACTTGTTTTACACTTAGAATATTTTGTGATTATGTAATTTGAATATGTATTAATGTTTGGGGTTTCTAGAAGGAATGACAGCTGTCCTAGGATGGCAGGCCTATAAATAGAATAATTTAGGGCACGACTCCCACGGATTTGAGCCTTTACACTTTTTGGATAAGAAAGAATATTTCTTGAAAGTGACGGCCGTCCTAGAATTCGTACGGATAAACCTCCTTCAAGAAACCCTAAATAGATTATCATTTGTATGATTAATACTATATAAATGGAAATATTTTGAGTGAATCTTGTTCGTGATGGTTATCTTTGAATATTCATTAAGCAACCGTATGTTTGTTATTGATTCCGCCTTTAACAAACGGTTATCTTTCTAAATATAGCAACCCGTCATTAACTCACTTGTAAACACATCTATTTGTGTGAGTTACGACATGATTTGAGTAAGATCCAGCTGAAATCGGGGACCCGAAAAGTGGTATCAGAGCTTGTTGCTGCTATTTTGGAAAGATTGTTGCTGATTGAATATTTGAAGAAAGATGACGTAAGCAGACCACTGTTCCATTGAAACGTGACGTCAGAAGCTCTGTTCTTCATTTTTCTTCCAGATCTACAATCATTTGGTGTTTTCTCTTCCTTATTCTATTTAAAGTTTTAATTTTTACATATAAATCTTGTTCTAATCGCATCAGACAACTCAGATCTGAACAATCGGTTTTCAGATCTGATTATTTTTTGAACTCTGTTTTTAGAAAGAAACTATTTTTGATTTCTCAAAATTTCTGGCTACGAGGAACACAAAGTGTCTACTAACAAGATTCATAGATTGTATGGACCGGAAAATTTCACAAAATGGAAGGTCTTGTTTGAAGCAGCTGTTTGCTATAATGATGTTGATATGTGGAACTCTATCAAGAATAGTCCACAAGGCACTTTTGAGGAAGGTGCAAATCCAGCTGCAACTGCGGCTGTTAGAGAAAGAATGAGAAAGGTGGATGACAAGGCTTTAGCAATGTTGAAATTAGGTATGTCTTGGGAGATACTTACCAAGGTTGCACATCATCCCACTGCAAAGGCAATGTATGATGCAATACTTGAAATGTTTGAAGGAAATGTTGAACTCAAGCTGCAGAGATAGAGATGATAGAGAATGAGATGAAGCATCAGCTAGAAAGATTTAAGTATAAAGATGGAGAAAGATTGAAGTCTATTCTTGAAAGGTTATTGGCAATAGTGAATGATCTCAGAACCACTGACTATGTCATGACTGACCTTGACTTGAATACAAAGTTGCTCAACTCAATGCCAAAGGAATGGTACACTGCTTGCAAGTTCATCCTTACAAAACACAACTACAATGATTTGAAATTGGATGATGTAGTGTGCTTCCTTCAAGCTGAAGAGATAGAGATGATAGAGAATGAGATGATTAAGGAGGAAAGACCCTGCTTCAATGTTTCAAATGCATTGATAGCACCTATGGGTAATTTGACCACCAAGAATCAACAGCAAATTCCTATTATTGAAGAACCAGTTGATCATAGTACCGACACTCCGAAATATTTTGTTGGTGGTAGCACAAGTAATCTTGGTAACCAGCAAAGATTCAATGTGCAACTAATTGATGACACTGATTCTGCCTCAATGGCAAGTGGGAATGTACCTCATACTAGTGGTGGAAATGGACAAGGCAGTGAAGCACAGGCCTTTCTTTCCATGTTTACAGAGTCATATAATGCATTTGTTGCAAAGAATTTAATTCACACAAGTGTAGTACAAAATGATCTTGAGCAGATAGATGCTGATGACTTGGAGGATATGGATTTGAAGTGGCAAGCAGCTATGTTGGCTCTTAGAAGCAAAAGGTTATATAACAGGACTGGTAGGTCACTCCTATCAGGGCCTAATGAAAGAATTGGTTTTGACAAGTCAAAGGCTATTTGCTATAATTGTCAACAGCCTGCTCACTTTGCAAGAGAATGTAATATGCCAAGAAACTTCCAAGTGAACCAATTTCAGAACCAACCAAGGAATCAGCAGTCTCAATATCAACAGCAGCCTAAATATCAGCAGAGACCCAACACCAACAACTTCAACAACAACTTTAACAACACTCCCAACAACAACTATAATCCCAACAACTTCATAATCAATCAACTCAATCAAATGAACAATCATGATCAAGGAGTGCCTCAGAATCAAGGCTTTCAGAGAAACAACAATCAAAACCATCAAAATGTTCGAAACAACACTGTTCCAGCCAACCAAAACCAGATCAGAAATCAAGGAAATGTTGCTGTAACAACACAGCATGAAGGCAAATTTGATTGGAGCAATCATGAAGAAGACATAGCAGATGATATCAAGAAAGCTAATGTGGCATTCATGGCCATAATTGAGAAAGAAACTTGATCATCATCTCAGGTACACTCTGCTCCTACTATTGATTTAAATGAAGTTATCAATGATTTGAAAATGAAAGTAGGCAAGCTGGAAAGTGAGTGTTTTAAGAAACAAAGTATTATCAATGCAAATGAGGCAAGTGAACTGTTAAGTGAAGAAAGAATGAAAAGTTTGGAAGAAGATTATGTAAACAGTTATAAAGCTCAGAAAAGATTCACAACTGAAATAGATGGGTTGAAGAAAATGATTATAGAAGAAAAGGTGTAGAACACAAAACTGCAAGCTGATAATGAATTCTTGAAGAACTTGGTTTCCACTGGAAACATCTGTGGAATTCTAAACCAAGTTAAGGAAGAAGACAAGTACAAAGCAGTACCACCACCTTTCAACAACAACTTTATCCTAAAAGTTGATAAAGAGAAAAGAAATGTATATCTACAACAATTCAAAGATGTTTTTCAAGACAAAGAAGAACTTGTGGATTTGTATAAGAATGTTGAGGTGAGTGAAGAAGGAGAGTTTGTTGTGAAGAAAGATTTGAAAGAAGAAAAGTCAATTGGAGTTCAAGTCCCTGAAGATGACTTTGATTCAATTGATTTGAATCAAGATGACTTGTGTGATTTAAGTGATCAAATAACTGATGAGGAAAGTAAATCTGCTGAAAGAGGAAGAAAATTTAAGAAGCCAGAATCCATTGACAAACTTCCAATGTATCCACCTGTCACATCAAGAATGAAGAAACAGAATGAAAGAACAAAGAGAGAACATGTGTCCTTTGACATATGTGAAAAGAAGAAGGTAAATTACAATGCTGTAAGGCCTCCAAGCCAAGAAGTATTGGAAAGGATAAAGCAGAACAACAAGAAAAGGGTGAAAGAAGATGTGAATGTTGAAAACTTTATCCCTGTTTATCCTATTTTCTCTAATCATGAAGTCCTTGATATTGGAGAAGTGGAAACTATGGAAGAATATGAGAAGAGACAATCAAGACATAGAGAAAATCAAGATGAAGAACCACTGAATATGCAAAAAATGTGTTTGTAAAGAGCAAGACTGAAAGACAAGACATCAAGATTGAGGAATTTGTCCCTTTCTCAATCAACTTTGATAGTCTAAAGAATAAGAAGACCATTGGAGTCAAAGAACCAAGACCAAGTGAAAGATTCAAGAAAGAAAAAGAACATGAAAAATATAAAGGAAAGGTTTGGTGCAAGAAGTGTGATGAGTATGGTCATCATACAGATTCTTGTAATGAAAGACTCAAATTCAAGCCTTTTCATGTCCCAGATGAAACAAAGTATGGACAAGACTTTGTAGCCTACAAAATGAAGTATGAAAAATACTTGGGTATGGGAAAGGTTTGTGAAGAGGAAGTTCTGAAGAATGAGACCCAAAGGCATTCAATGAAAGCCAAGAAACATGTGACTAAGCCTGTACAAAGGAGTAAATCTCCTGAAAAATATGAGAGAAAGGTTAAACAGAACTCTCAACTCTTGAGAATAATCCATAAAAGGATACTCAATCTGTCAAATCTGATAGTTCTCAAGGATCATCAAGAAGTGAGAAGACAAGAAGAAAAGATGCATTTCCTAGAAAGAAACAAACAGAACTCACTGGTGATGAAAAGTTTCTCATGAAACATGGATTTGAAACCGAAGGATTTCTTTGGAAACCAAAGGCTGAAACCAAGGTTGAGACAATTTCTGATGTGAGGGACTATTCTAAAAAGAAAGACTATGTAGTGAATGAGTGTGTCACTGCATCAGAAAACTGTCTAAGCTCAACATCATTTGTTAAAACTCCAAGAGAGTGTGGTTATGAAACAGACAATTCAGACAATATAGAAGTCACTCATGAAGATCCTGAACCAACAACACTCACTTCCCAAGCTGCCTCTGAAACTGAATCTGATGAGCTGCAAGTTGATATAGCTTACACTTCATCACTCAACTAATCAAACTTTTTCTTATGTACATGAACCGTCCACTCCTCTGAATGACATATGGTACATGGATAGTGGATTTTCAAGGCACATGACTTGTGACAAGAGATCTCTTGGCAATTATGAATGAAAGTTTGAAGGTCCTGTAGATTTTGGTAGTGATGAAAATGGTGGAAAGATTGTTGGGAAAGGAATCTTAACAAATGGAAAAGTCTCATTTGATAATGTGTTTCATGTTGAAGGTCTTCCGTACAATCTACTGAGTATATCACAAATGTGTGACAAAGGATATAAAGTCAGTTTTGATGATTCATACTGTTTCATTTTAAAATCTGAGTTTGTGATTCCACCTGAAATGATTATGATGATGGCACCAAGAAATGGCAACTTGTATGAATTGAATATGAAAGAAGCTGTTTCAAGAGGAGGTGCATGTTTTGTTTCCAAAGCCACTGAAAATGAATCAAAATTGTGGCATAGGAAACTGTGTCATGTGAACTTAAAGAACATGAATAGACTTGTCAAAGGTGAGCATGTCATAGGCTTACCTACAAGAGAGTTCAAATTGGAAGATCATTGTAATTCATGCGAAAAGGGAAAACGACACAAATCTACTCATAAGCCAAAGCTCATCAACTCAATTTATCAAGTACTTGAATTACTTCACATGGATCTCTTTGGTCCTGTGAGTGTGCCAAGTATAGGGAAGAAAAGATATTGTCTTGTGATCATTGATGACTATTCAAGATATACTTGAGTTTATTTCCTAAGTACTAAGGATGAGACTGCAGAGTTGATTAAGGGTTGTGTAACAATGATTGAGAACAAATTGAATAAGAAGGTTAAAATGATGAGAAGTGACAATGGTACTGAGTTCAAGGATGGAGTTATGCAAGAATTTTGTATAGCAAAAGGAATCATTCAACAATTCTCAGCTCCTAGAACTCTTGAACAAAATGGTGTTGCAGAAAGAAGAAATAGAACTTTGATTGAAGCTGCAAGAACCATGTTAGCAGATGCCAATTTACCTGTAAAATTTTTGGGCTGAAGCCATAAACACAGCCTGCAATGTTCAGAACAGGGTACTTGTCAACAAGAGGCATAACAAGACTCCTTATGAAATATTTCACAACAGAAAGCCTTATATCAAGTTTTTCAAGCCCTTTGGATGCAAATATTTTCTTCTGAACACAAGGGACTATTTGAACAAGTTTCAAAAAAAATCTCTAGATTGTTTCTTTGTTGGATATTCTACACACTCAAAAGCTTACAGAGTATATGTGAAAGACCATTTGAGTGTTATAGAATCATCTGACATTATCTTTAATGAGAATCAATTCAACACAGTTGATGGTGCTGCATGGTTGTTTGATCATGAGAAGTTGATAAGGTCATTCAAGATTTATCCTGAAGACTTTGATGAATCTTTCTACAAGTCCAGTGAAATTGAAGTGAAAAAGAAGAAATCATTGGACTTGGAAGAATATGGAAGAAGGTTGCTAGAAAAGAAAAGGAATATACTTTTGTGAAAAAATCCTCAAGTGGTGTGGGTGAACAAGATCAAGAAAACAACCACAATCCTGAACATGATCATACTGGGAACAATCAAGACAATCAAAAAGTACAGAATGATCCAGTTCAGAATGAGGGAGACACAAGTAACCTACTGAATGAAATAGAACCTGAAACTATTACAAGATTTCAAGATCTATTTGATATACTGAATTTAGATAACATTGGTGCATCTACTTCAGGACACCCTAATGATGAAGCACCATAATTTCATGATGCAAAAACTGATTTGATCATTGAAGAACCAGATCTCAATGAAACAAATCTTGACACAAATTTGTCTACAGATATGATTGTACAAACTCCTTATGTGGAAAAGAATCATCATTCTGAAAACTTCATTGGAGATTTGCATGAAAGGTTAACAAGAAGTTATTTTGAGATTGCAAACATCTGTCTCTACTCTTGTTTCCTATCCCAAATAGAGCCAAAGAACATTTCTCAAGCACTAAAAGACAATAGTTGGGTGGAAACAATGCAGGAGGAACTAGCACAGTTCAGAGACCTACATGTGTGGGATCTTGTTGATAAACCAATAGATAGATATGCAATAGGCACCAAATGGGTTTTTAGAAACAAAAGGGATGAGAGGGGTTTGGTGATTAAGAACGAAGCTAGACTTGTGGCACTGGGATGTCTTCAAGAAGAGGGAATAGACTTTGAGGAAGTCTTTGCACCTGTGGCAAGACTTGAAGCTATCAGGATCTTTCTTGCATATGCTGCCTCAAAGAATATTAAAGTGTTCCAGCTTGATGTTAAGTCTGCATTTCTAAATGGAAAGATTGACAAAGAGGTGTATGTAGCTCAACCTCCAGGTTTTGAGGATCCAATGTATCCAAACAGGGTGTATAAGCTAAACAAAGCCGTTTATGGATTGCATCAAGCTCCTAGAGCTTGGTATGATGAGCTGTCAAATCATCTTCTTGAAAATGGTTTTAAAAGAGGAGCCATTAACAAGACACTCTTCTACAAAAGAAAGGGATCAGACTTGCTTCTGTTACAAGTGTATGTGGATGACATCATCTTTGGATCTAAAAATGAACAAATGTGCATGGAGTTTGAAGGGCTAATGAAGTCCAAATACAGCATGAGCTCTATGGTAGAAATGAACTTCTTTCATGGATTGCAAGTTCAACAGAAAGCTCAAGGGATCTGCATTCACCAAACTAAATATGTGCAGGACATCTTGAATAAGTTCAACTGTCATGAGTACAAAACTGCTTCAACTCCAATGGAGACCAAAGAAAAGATGATTGCAGATGAAAAGGGGGAGCCTGTGGATGAACATGAATATAGAGCCAAAATTGGATCTTTGATGTATCTGACTGCTATAAGACCAGATATCATGTTTGTTGTATGTGTGTGCGCAAGATTCCAATCAAGTCCAAAAGTCTCCACATGATTTCTTAAAAGAATATTCAGATATTTGAAGGGAAGACCAGACTTAGGGATTTGGTATCCAAAGAACCAATCATTTGATCTGATTGCATACACAGACAGTGATTATGATGGCTGTAACATGAGCAGAAAGTCAACCTCAGGAGGATGTCAATTTTTGGGTGAAAGGCTATTGTCATGGCAATGCAAAAAGCAGACTACTGTCTCAATCTCCACTGCAGAAGCTGAATATGTTGCTGCATCTGCCTGCTGTGCACAAGTTCTATGGATTCAAAATCAGATCCTGGACTATGGTTTGAATTTTTTGAACACCCGTATTCTTATTGACAATACTGCTGTATATTTTACTGTTAAGAATTCAGTTCAACATTCTAAAACTAAGCACATTGAAATCAGACATCACTTCATAAGAGATTGCAGTGAAAAAGGTTTAATTGAAATGCAAAGAGTTTATACAAGTGATAATTTGGCTGACCTATTCACCAAACCACTTTATAGAACCAGGTTCAACTTTTTTCTGAAAGCCCTTGGAATGATCAACTCAGATGTATGTGCCTTTATGTGATAATTGATTATTTTGTTAGAGGTCATAATGAATGTTCAGTGACTATGCATGATTATGTCACTTGAGTATGATATTGATTATGTTACTTGATATGTTGACTGATATGTGCTTTAACTGATTATGATTGCATAGTTTTGACATGTTTGATCTGATTGATATGCTTGCATGATTATCAGTTGATGTGCATTTGTGATGTTAGTATAAGTGTTTCTGTTATGATTTAATTGTTAGAGTAAGCTTATGTGACATCATTGCTTAATTGCTTGAATATGTGCTTTATCTGATCACTTTATGTTGTTAGGATAGGCTTAAACTTGAATATTGATATTGTTTGCTTGTCCTGATAATGTTGTGTGTGATTAAGATTTGATTATGTTACAACTGTTTATGTCAAAATGAGTCTTATGTCAAAATTAAGTGATAAAATGAAGTTTTCCAATGAATTTTGCATAAATACTTTATTTTGGTCAAAACATGAGCAAGTTGATTAATGGTGCAGAGATATGATAAGATTATTCAGTTCAAGCTTTAAAGAAGCTTAAAAGAAGGATTTTTTTTAAAGAAAAGTCTCAAGTAGTTGTTTTTGTTGAAAACTATGTTATTTGCCCAGTTGGAAGGACATGCACTTGTGTATGTTTGGTCCTTTAATCTCTACAGATTCAAAGGATAGCCTTTGACCTGAAAACTTAATGCATTTGGGTCAATTATGACTTGTTTCTTATTCCTTCACTTAAAACTATGTCAATAGCTCTGACTTTGAAAGGACATATATTCATATGTATGTTTGGTCCTGTTGACCACTTGTGATCAAACAGGATTGCCATTTACCTGCCAATGAAGAGAAATTGGGTAAAAATATCCAATAAGTTCTGTCATATAAAAATAATTTTTGACCAAATACATGAGGTTGGAGTCAAATTGGGGTGATCTGGGGAAAGCCAAATAAGCTTTGAGAAGAGATATGAGGCATCATAGCATAGTGTTGACCATTAATGTATTATGCTACTAAATGAATCTTAATCATATCATCAAAGAGATGAAATTCATGCTAAGTTTATACCTACTGTTGACCTATCTATGTTGTCATAATAATGCTGAGAATGGAGTATTGAGAAATCTACATAGTCAATATGATCCCATTCTTGAGATCTTTTCAGAAAAAGGAAGAAACTGTTTTGAAGAGAAATACAACTGAAATTTGATCTCTAAATGCACCATTTGCTCTTAAACTATGATCTGTAATGTAAAATATATTTTGACAAAATGGTTTAAGTCAAAAAGTGTTGCATTTTGCCTTTAATAGGTTGAATATGTAAGTTCGGGTAAGGTTTGATGTTTTATAACCTTTCCGGGCACAAAACAATTGAATATGTTAGTTCGGGTAAGGTTTGATGCTTTATGACCTTTCCGGGCAGGCTCAGTCACTTTTGACTAAGTTTATGATTTTCGGGCATGCTTTGAAGTTTTTACACTTTTCGGGTAAAGTACACTATTGTACTAATTTCCCAAGCAAGCTTGAAGTCTTGAGATGAATATGTGTTATAGCTAGCTTTTAGCAAGAAATTCTTGTTTCGGGCAAGATTTGCATTTTAAATGCTGATTGTTATTCCAAGCAAAATTTATGAACTTAGGATTATTACACCGAGTAAGCTTTGTGATTTGTGTGAATATGTTGTTGGAAAAAGGTTTGTTAACCTTTCCGGGCACACTTAGATACTATTATTTAAGTTTGTCATTTTCAGGTATGGTTTGACATGTTGAAGTCTCTCGGGTAGAGTAAATTGTTTAGTTTAGTTCTCAGGCATACCTGATGATTGAGTATGTGTATCCTAGTAAGCTTAATGCTAACATAGGTTATTCGGGTAAGCTCTTTGAAATTTTAGACTATGGCACACTTAAATGCTTATGTGTTTTAATTTCATTCCTAGCATGCTCTGTGATATTTGTGTTTATGATTTCTTTGAAATTACAAGTGTTTTCGGGCAAACCTTGTTTTCCCGGCACACTTTATATTCCGGGTACACTTTTGTTCCCTCAATATACTTGGTAATTTCAAAACTTGACTTTCCAAGTACACTGTCTGCTAAAAGATATTTTCCGAGCACACTTTGTACTCTAGGAAGGTTATTCGGTATACTTAGCATAAGAAGGTTGTTCGGGCATGTTAAAACATTGTGAAGGTTGCTCTGGCACACTATGCTTCCAAGTATGCTTGATTGAATATGTTTTTAGTATGCTTGATTGAATATGTCTCTTATTCTGTTAGGGTTTATGCTAGATTGAGTCATTTAATTTGAATTCAAGAAATTTATACGGGTGTCTTAATTGATTCCTAGTAGGGATGTTTATTTGATATTTTATACTTGATTATTTGCCTTGTGATTAATTTCTCAAGAAATCTGGTATTTCGGGTAAGCTTTCTTCAATAGTGTCTTGACTTTAAATTACTTAGCTTGACCAAGCAAGGTTTGATATTTTATCGGGTAAGCTTTGTGTAAGTGGAAGTGTACCGAGTAGACTTTACAAAGAGTTACTTTTCCAAGTAAGGTTTGCTAAATCTAAAATGAAAAAGAATTATGTGTTTCAAAAATGTTTTAAAATATGAAGTGGATAATGTTACTGTTTGACAGCTAATAATTCACTAAACGAAAAAAAACATTTAAAACCCACTTTCAAAAGTAATATAAGAGGGAGTTAGACAAAATTTTTAAACATTAATTTTCCCTCTCTCTCCTACCACTGCAACTACTTACTCACAAAGAAACCTAAACCGACTTATTGCATTCATTATTAATCCAAACCCTAATTTGAATCAGCCCTCTAATTCCGACTCGGTAAGTAATAATAATGTGTTTTCCGATCACGATTAGACTATAATGGGCTTTGATTATGTATCTGATTACTAATATTCTGTTTCTGTGTTTAGGTTATAAATTTGTCGAAGAACAGGTTCTTGATGATTTTTCTCTCTTTCTTCTTCATTTTTATACCTTGAAATTACTTAAAGTACTGAACTTTATGACTAATTTCACTTTGAATATGTTTGATTGTGATGTCCAGATATGACAGAAGAAGAACAACCCAAGTACTTCTTTGAAAAGAAACACAATATGTGTGCACTTTTAAAAGTCACACCTGACAACGAGCCAGTGGCAAGAATGATTACTTGGATGGCTCGATCAAATGTCAGCTTTGCTTTAACTGAAAGTCCTGTTATCTACAGAAATTATTAACTGGATTTCTGGAGATCTACAGAACTCGTTGAAGACATCAATGGAAAGAGAATCGAAGCAACTGTTGCAAGACAAGAAATATACATAACTGAGAGGATGATAAGAAGATGCTTGCGGTTGAATGATGATGATCATAACTCAATAAACTTCAGCACACCTCACTTGATGAGGATATTTGAGTAAACGATGGGTTATCAAGGAACTATACATGATGGACAGTTTCAAAAGGGGATGTTCCCTATGTTGTATAGGTTTCTTATCCATCATGTGATATATGGATTCGCCCCAGGGAAAGGATCATGGACCTTGATAAGTCATGATTTGGCAAATGCCACTGTTGGAATTATGTATGATCTACCCTTCAACTTTTCAAAGATGATATTTGAAGGATTAGTAGGAAACTTGAAGAAGGCCGAGAAGAACAAATTCTTACAAAATCCAAGGTTCCTACAGATAATCTTCAATAGTGAATTACAAGATCTACCCACTGTTGGCATTACACACCTACTGCAGAATCCTGACACATACAGTAGAATCAGAAATCCAGGTGTTGCTAATATGTATGACTCAAATGTCTCATTTGAGATCTTGCCATGGTTGTTGGACCATGACTTGAATGTGATGTCAGTGCCTGAGTTATGCTCAGAGGAGGAAGGAGGGGAAGATGATGTTGAGGGTGATGATGATGGTTCTGATGATGGAGATGATGATATTGATGGAGATGAAGGAAGAGCTGGAGTAGATATGGATGTTGATGCACCTGATCAGGGGGAGCAATCTGAGGAACCAGAACAACCTATTCCAACACCACCATAATCACTACCACACATTGACCAACCCGTAATACCATCACCACCCCAAACTCCACCATATCAAACCACTCAATCCCCACCCCAAACCCTAACCATAAGCCAACCTGAAACATCAACACATGTATCCCCAACACCACAAACACCACCAACATCTAGCCCAAGTCATTATGATCCATTTATTCCAAGCCAACCTCATACACAATCACCACAACAATCCACTTTCCAAACTCACACCACAAACCCAGAACAACCTGAATATGAACAATTTTCTACATCACCACCTACAACATCACCCACTAACACTGACTTGTTGACCTTGTTGAAAGAAAATGCTGAATTGAAGAGAAGGAATGAGGAGGTGACAATGGAGAATGTGATGTTGATAGAGAAGTCGGTACGAGCTGACATGAGAATCAAATCCCTAGAGCAGGAGGTTGAGAAGACCTCAGCTACCCCAAAACAGGGGGAGGATGAAAGTATGCCAACTGTCTCTGGTGTAAATATTAAAACTGAAACTGTAACAGTTGTAGAGACTGCAGACAGTTTGAAATTGATTATGAATGTTTATGATGATGGAGAGGAGAGTAGTGAGGAAAGGAGAATTGAGGATGATGAGTATGAAGGTGATAGATCAAATGTTGGAGAACAGGACTATGATTATAATGATGAAATAGTAAATGTGGAAAGGGATGAAGAGAATGTTGAGACAGAGGATGGAATTGATAAGACAAATGTTGAAGAAAATGTAGCTACCACTGATGTGGCTACTGATATTTTGACTGATGCAGCAACTGATGTCTTAACTGACATACAGACTGATGTAGAAACTGAAGTAATGAATGAAGGAGATACTGCTACTGAGGAGCTGATACTCACTGAACCAGAAGCTGGACAACATGAATGCTCCAAGACAGTAGAGTATGATGAGGAAATGGATGAGCTTGACAGAGACATTGATAATTTCCCTCCAGAAAGTGAAGAAGAATTAAAGAAAAGACTGGACAAGGGAAAACCAAAAGTCACAGAAGAAGAGCCTGTCAAGGCCTATCCAGAAAAAGATGTTTTATTTAAAGATGATGCTGAAGCTGCTGCTGCTGCTCTAAGAGAACATGAAAACATTATGAGGGAAACAAGGGACAGAGAAATACTGGCCCAAACCATGGACCCTATAGAGTTGGCAGTGCAGGAAACCTTGATCAACCAAGCCAAGTTTGCAAAAGAAGTTATTGAAGAAATGGCTGATCAAGAGGTGATTGAGGCCTTGATTAAGTTAAAAAGGGATGAGGAAGTAGAAAACTCTCTGTCTATGGTGGTTAGTATGTTTCAACCACAGAGTCAACCTGAAAAAGAATCCCAACAGGAGCCTGAAAAGAATCCTGAAAAGGAAAATGAATAATCTATTGAAAAAATGTTGGCTAAGGCCTCAAGAATACATGAAAGAGTGGAAAGATTTGAAAAGAAATACTCAAGGAAGAGGAAAGCTACTGATCAGGGCATAAAAGATGATTAGAAAACAAAGAGAGGGAGATGGGATGAAAAGAATAAATGCTATATTGAGACTCCTGATGATGTTGATACTGATGCTAGTCCAATCAGGGCAATTCCACTGCAAACACTGCAACCAGGTCAACAGATTCCAGGTGTTCCTGTTGTGCCTATCAGAAGTGATCCAGAGCATCCACCCTTTGATGAACCTAAGATTGATGCTGTGAATGATTTATCTGAAGAGGAGGATGAGTGTGAAGACTCAGATGATGATGAGAATCCTGATGGTGATCAAGGAAAGAGTGCCAAGGCTGTTAATGTTGAGTCTCCACAAGTAGTAATGACTGATGAGCAGAGAGTAAACATTGATTTAAGTATGAGGGAAGCCAAAAGAAATCATCCATTGGTTGTAAAGTTGAGAAGGTATGGCATAAGTTTTGAAACTTTGGCTGATCTTGATGATGATCAGTTGCAAAAGAGACTTGACAAGGAGAGGGATGGTTTCAAGAAAAAGATTGAACAAAAGAATAGAGATAGCCATAAATACAGAGAATATCTAAGAAGGCACAACTATTCAGAGAAGGACTTGACACACTTCAACTTTGACCAGCTTCAAGAACTCTACAACAGTGAAAGAGAGAAAGTAAAAGAAAAAATATGTCAAAGAAATTGATGAGCTTGAAAAGATTGAAGCCTTGAAGAAGAAGTATGGAGGTATGTGTGGTTACTTACTGGAGAGAGGGTTAAATCCTGAAGTTGTAGATAGCCTGTCAAGAGAATCTGTGCAGAATCTGTGCAGGATCAATACAACAAGTTGAAAAGAAAAGAAAAACTGAAAAGGCACAAACTGAGAAGTCTTCCAAACAATCTGAACCGTCTGATATACCTCAGACAAAGAAAAGAAGAATTCAGACTTTGAGGGAGAAAATGAAAGAACAAGTCAGATCAGATGAGATCCCAACCTCACAAGAAGCCAAACCTGAACCAGAAGATGAACTCATTGTCTCTTGGGAAAATGAAGAGATGATAAACATTCTGAGGGGAATAATGATTAATCAAAGGGGGATGGATGAAGCCTAATTCAATGCCTTGGAGAAGCAAGACTTGAAAGATCTTTTCTACATACAAAAGGCTGATTGGGAGAAAGCTTTGAGGGAGGGTGATAACCCTAGAAGCTTTGTTGAAGGAAGATTTTTCCTGCAGGACTGTCAAACAGTCCTGGGATAGCTAGGATGTTGTTAGCTCTCAAAGAACAAGCAGGACAGGATGTTGTTGAACTGGCCAACCTCCCACCAGAAATGGCAACTTCAATATACATAAAAACCTTTAATTTGGAGCCTTTCAAACCAAAGAAGTCCATTCCATTCAGGCCTCCAATTTCAAGAAGATATCCACAAGGTGGAAGAGGTGAATCAAGTAGGTATGTACCACAAAGAACAACAAGACCACAGTCAAATGTGGTTCTTCCAAGAGAAATCTACTTTGATTCTATTACTGAGTCCCTGAAGGTGATTATGGAAAGTAGGCAACTGAGAGAAATTGTTGTCAGAAGTGACTTTCGTGAATACACTCAAGATCAACTAGAAATAATGGCCACTCTCAATTTGTATGATTACAGAAACAGAAACAGGATGGCAGGAAGGCAGATGAATGATCTGTCAATGTTTTTGAAAGACGAAGTTGACAAAGGATTCAAGTTCTTAAAAGAAAAGAGAAGTTGGAGAATGATTCAACTTCACAGGTCAAAAAAGGACAGAAAAATTGAGAAGAATGGACATCGCTGAAAGAGACTATATGATGAATGTCAGAGACAGGAATCCATTGTCAAATATGAACACATGCATAAGCCTAGAAAGAAGAATGATACGCCCCAACTACACAGTACAAAAGAATGGCATTATAGCTGAGATTGAGTATAAAGAAAATGCTGGTCTTTATGTACAAAGAAACTCTGATAGAAAAATACTGAGGATTATCAAGAAAGATGAAGACTTGACCTACATGCATGATGAGGATCTGATGGATATAAGGGATTTGGTCATACCAGAAAATCATACTCACTACCGAATCCTTAAAATCTTTAAAATGAAAGCTGCATCAGAAATAGTCAACCGAAGACAAGCCGCCCATAATGCAAGGAAGAGACAAGATTAATAGAATAGGCTTTTTGATGTAATGTCTTTGGACAACTTTTGATTATGTAACTTGTTTATGTTATGAATACGTACTTTGATTTTAATTTGATGTGTATTTTGACTAAGTGTAAGTAACCATAGAAATGTTTTGGGTCAGCTGAGGTGTTCCAATCTAGGGGGGAGATTGTTGAGTCAAAGATTTGACCAAAATAAGACATATGGAAGATTGGAATCTTCTCAACCTCCTCAGAATTCGCTAAGTATGGTTCCGGGCACACCTTAGACCTCCGAGCAAGCTTTTTACTTAGCCGGGTACGATATTTTGTCTGTCGGGCAAGGTTATCTTCAAGTAGTCTTCTTTAGTGGATATCCGAGCAGGGTTTGCAAATTAGTGCATTGCCGGGCAAGGTTCACTTTATCAAGCAAGTCTGTTCTTCAGAGCTAAGTAAAGCTCACTACCGAGTAAGCGTTTGGCTAACCAAGCCCATGAAGCCAAGTAATTGGAAGACCGGGTAAAGTATTCATTAATAACAGTGGTCCAAGCAAACTTGATGATTGAATGAAATATCCTTAAGTAATATCGGGCAAGGTTCAACTCAAGCAAGGAACAGTACTGTCGAGTACACTTTGCTAATAAGTTATTTTATAGCAAAGAGTTGAATGGACCTTCGAAGAACAAGGTTGCTTGTAAGGGTTTGTCGGGAAAAGTCTTGCAAAGTCAATAAGACTGAAGTCTACCCGTTGAGTATTTTACTTGGTAAATACTCTTCAAGTAAAGCCTACTCGGAAACTGATCCCGGGCACACTTCTATGTTACCAAGTTGTGAAGGATGGCAGAGTACACAGCCTACTCGGAGAATGAAGACTGTTGCAAAGCCTACCCGGAAGACTTGTTTTACACTTAGAATATTTTGTGATTATGTAATTTGAATATGTATTATTGTTTGGGGTTTCAAGAAGGATTGACAGCTGTCCTAGGATGGCATGCCTATAAATAGAATAATTTAGGGCACACCTCCCACACACTTTTTGGATAAGAAAGAATATTTCTTGAAAGTGACGACCGTCCTAGAATTCGTACGGATAAACCTCCTTCAAGAAACCCTAAATAGATTATCATTTGTATGATTAATACTATATAAATGGAAATCTTTTGAGTGAATCTTGTTCGTGTTGGTTATCTTTGAATATTGATTAAGCAACCGTATGTTTGTTATTGATTCTGCCTTTAACAAACCGTTATCTTTCTAAATATAGCAACCCGTCATTAACTCTCTTGTCAACACATCTATTTGTGTGAGTTATGACATAATTTAAGTAAGATCCAGCTGAAATCGGGGACCCGACATATCGTCGAATAACCTGATTGTCATATGAAACGATCTCTTAAACACACTGTGAATCAAATGGTGTCGATTCGAGGTTCAACCATATGAAATAAGTTAAGTATACTCGAAGTTTGAACATAACCTAAAACCCCGAATATATGAACATTCAATCGACCCGGCAAACTATAATCAAACATTGATTTAAGTCTACCAAGGGTTTCGGAATCACATTCCGACCAAAATGGAACCAAAATAGACTAAACTAACATAGTATGACGATGATTAATCAGGGTTTATCAAACCACAAAACCCTTAGAATAAAATCGCATAAATAGACTATCAAGCCAGTGTCATTTTCGCTATGAAATTGAACTAATCACATTAGACTAAACTAACATAAATAGACTACAATTTTCAAGACACGAAATAGACCGATTCGCTATGAAATTGAACTAAACAAATTAGCTAATTCGTTCCTCAACTTATCCACGAAGTGTAGCGAATCAGTTTTGATTCGTTGTCTGATTCATTAAATATGTATAACGAATTAGGAGTCGTTCGTTACAGAGTACGGAAGCGAATTAGGTGAGCGAACTAGAAAGTAGTTCGCTAGAGAACCACCTAATTCGTTATCCATGCTTAACCAATTAAATTTTATTTAATTTTAACTTAAATAATTAAATGAAATAAATAAAAATTTATTAAATATTATCCAATTAATAAATAAATTAAATTAAATCTTAAAAGAATTACCGAGGACCTTTTATCCCGATAATCAAATACTTTAAAAAACGTTTCACTTTTTCGAAACATAACTTAAAAATATTAAATAATTTGTAAAGTCAAAAGATAAAATATTTTTGGTATATTAAAAAAAAATAAAATTAAAGAATGTATTTACCGAAATATCCGAACATTAAAAAAATAGACAATTTTTTTGTGTTTTTCTATGATTTTCCAAAAGCAGTACATATTTTTGTGTTTTTGTTGAGTTTGAGCAGAGAATCATATTGACTAAAATGCCCTTCCATCACAGTTTTATATTTCAGCGATATTATGACTAGCGTTAAGTCGGTCATTGATATTGTTGTCCACTTAAATCTTATAACAAACCTTCGAGCATTTATGTGATATGATTTATGATTTAATCAGTGCACAAAATATCAGAAACTATCAGCCCCTAATCTCGGTTCAAGCTTAATTTGATTTTTGCCAAATCACCCCAACTTGACTTAAACCATTATAGTGTTGATCAAATTTTTTTTTAATACCAGTTGAGAAATTTTGAGCAATGCATCAAGTTACCTTTACCGTGAGTGAGTATGCACGAGTCCATTTGTCGGCTTACATACATTGTATCTCCTGGGGTCCGTTTCTTATTGGTATTAAGACGCACTCAAGGGAGGAATAATTGTATGACTAACAACGGATTTTGATCAAGTCAGTAATTTGGATTGTATGGAGTACAGTAGTGATCAAGTTTAATGACTTTGGGTTTGCTCAAAAAGCGAGTGAAATATTCATGCATATGAATACCCAGATGATTAAGCCGCATAAAGACTCACAGTGTCCAGAATCCTAACGCTTGTTATTTGCTTTATTATAGTTTTGGATGATCAACAACTATAAGGCTTGAGTATGACCGGTTATTACATTTCTGCCATCTTCACCGAGACTTTTCCTAGAGACTAACACCTCTTTCAATTTGGCTTTTCTTTAGGTTTATATCACTTACTTTACTCTAACAGTTTGTTTAAGACCTATCAATGAACCAATGATTAAGCACACAGTCTATTAAGCTTATTTCTTTCTGGATTTGGGGTCAAATAATCAATGCACTATCATTTTCCCTTTTTGCTTCAAAAACTCTTTTGAGAAGCATAAAAAAGAATTTTAATAAACAAAATTGAATCGCCTCAGTTACTTTGAGTCTATAGATAAATGGCTATCCTATCCATCTACATGTAGATAACAGGACCAAAACATGCAAGCATGCTCCACAAACATAAATAACAGATAAAAATTTTCAGCGAGAAAATAAAGTTGAAAGCTTAACGAGCGCCCCAAGTACTATCCATTTGTCAGGAAAATGGCTAACCCGAAGATTTACAAGAAATTATCAGGACCAAACATATACAAGTATATGTCCTTCAAAATAGAAGTAAATGACATAATTTTCAACGAACATAAGGAAAAATCTTTTTTTTTACAAACTAAAACACAATCTTTTTGTCTTTTCGGATTTTCTTTACAAAACGAGAAATTTACATTCTTTTTGGTATTTCCTAATTTTAAAATGTTTTTGGTTTTTCAAATATTAATATAAAACCAGAAAGAACACAATATTTTTGATTTTTCAAAATTTTCTGATGTTTTTTTTTTGGTTTTATCTATACAAACAAAAAGCACAATATTTAAGATTTTTCAAAAATTCACCCCCTAAAACCTAAAAACAAATTAAAATTGAGACTAAAAGATAAGAGGATAATTATCCTAATGTTAGGATCTCAGCAAGGGTCTTCAATCCATTGAAACCAAGCAAAAATTAAAAACTTGTTTTATCAAAGGCTTTGGTAAATAGATCGGCTTTCTGAAAATCAGTGTGTACTTTTTCAAGATCAATTAATTTCTTTTCATAACAATCCTGTATAAAATGATATCGAATTTCAATATGTTTCGTTTTAGAATGTTGTACGGGATTCTTGGTGATACTAATCGCAGCAGAATTATCAATCAAGATGGGAGTAGTAAGAAACTTCAAACCGTAGTCACGAAGATGTTTTTGTATCCACAAAACCTGTGAACAGCAACTTGAGGCTGCAACATACTCAGCTTCGGCGGTTGAAGTGGAGACCGTTGTCTGCTTCTTACAATGCCAGGAAACAAGCCGGCTTCCTAAGAATTGACATCCCGCTGTAGTAGACTTGAAATTGATCTTGTATCCTCCATAGTCTGAGTCTGAGTAAGCGGTAAGATCGAAAGTATCATCTTTGGGATACCATAACCCGATGTTAGGATTTCCCCTTAGATATTGCAGAATACGCTTGACCGCTGCCAGGTGAGTCACTCGGGGACTAGCTTGATACCTAGCACATAAACAAACAGCAAACATTATGTCGGGTCGAGAAGCAGGTAAATACATTAAAGAACCAATCATAGCACGATAGAGGGTCGGATCAACAGTATCCTCCAATTCATCCGGCGATAAATTGTGACCCACGGGAAGAGGAGTAGAAGGGATTTTTCCGGCAGTAATCTTGAATCGATTCAAGACGTCGTTCACATATTTTGTCTGATGAATGAAGATTCCCTTCGCAGACTGATGAACCTGCAACCCTAAAAAGAAATTCATCTCTCCCATCGAACTTATATCAACTTGGTTTGCATAGACTTCTCAAACTCCTTACACAACGTGTCGTTAGTAGACCCAAAGATTATGTCATCAACAAAAATATGAACGAGGAGAAGATCATCACCAATATTCTTATAAAACAAAGTGCAGTCGACAGTTCCACGTTTGAAACCATTATCCGTCAGATGGTCGGCAAGCGTGCCATACCAAGCTCTCGGGGCTTGATGTGGACCATATAATGCATTGTTTAATCGGTAAACACGATCAAGATAATCAGGATCTTCAAAACCTGGAGGCCGTAAAACGAGCACTTCCTCATGAAGTTCACCATTGAGAAAAGCACACTTGACATCCATTTGATAAACTTTAATATTCTTGTAAGCAGCATATGCAAGAAAGATTCGAATCAACTCTAATCTTGCAATTGGAGCATATACTTCAGTGTAATCAATACCCTCTTGCTGATGAAAACCTTGCACAACTAATCATGCTTTGTTTCTCAGAATTACCCCACGGTCGTCTTTCTTACACTTATATACCCACTTAGTCGGAATTGCTTTCTTGACTCTAGCAGGTTTGTCGATAAGATCCCAAACACCTAAACGTGCAAATTTCTGTAATTCTTCTTGTATAGCTTTTACCCAAGAAGGATCTTGAATTGCCACACGAGGAGTCGTTGGCTCTACTTGAGATAGAAAATAAGTGAATTTAGCAAGATTTACAATCCCAGACGAGTGTAAGTCAACATAAGCACATAAGACATTATTTTCACTTGAAGAAGCAACTTGATGTTGTGTTTGAACTCCTACATCAAGGTCTCCAATAATGTTTTCTTGTGGATGGTAATTATGAATCCTGAGAGTAGGATTCTCAGGTACATCAACATTTTCAAATAAATTAGTGTAATGTTCACCCAATTCAGGAGATGAAACATCACTATCAAGTTCAATAACTTGATCCACAACCGCATTATCATCAGATGAAGTAGAAGCATTATCATAATGAACAGGAGACTCGTTATTAGGATCTGCAGTTGGAGCACTAATTGGAGCTTCAACATCATTTGAACATGCAAATCTTGGAATTTCCAAATGTTCTTCAAAATAATCACGAACTAAATCTTCATCTGGATGATCAGTTGTTGGAGTAAACAAATTAAATAAGCCATCATAGTCAAACATCCAGTCGGGACCTTTTCCTTAAGAAGGAGTAGTGTACTTCTGTCAGTCCACATGATACCATTCTTCAACAATACCAGACGTAAAATTAAACACTCTTTTCTTAGTGACGCATACCCCAAGAAATAACCCTCAATGGCTTTTTCATCAAACTTTCCCACATCCTTTTTCAACATAGTACAAGGAAACCCAAATGGTTCCAAGTACTTTAAATTAGGTTTATAATTATTCAACAATTCATAACTAGTCTTCTTGAGTCTTTTAATAGTTAGAACTCGATTGAGTGTATAACAAGCAGTATTCACCGTCTCATTACAAAACTGGACAGGAAGCTTTGAATCAGCAAGCATCGTTCTAGCAGCTTCAATCAACGTTCTATTCTTTCTTTCAGCTACACCGTTCTGTTGTGGTAAATATGGGGCACTGTATTCTCGATGAATTCCTTTTTGGATATAAAAGAAATCTAATACGGTATTTTTAAATTCAGTACCATTGTCACTTTGAATTCTCCTCACCTTCTGTTTGTATAGTGATTCGATCTTAGTGATTAGATTTTGAACAAGACCCGGTGTTTGATCTTTTGAGCTCATAAATAAGACCCATGAATATCGTGAATAATCATCTCTAACTACTAGGCAATACCAGTCTCCAGAAATACTCGCACGATTCACTGGACCAAATAAATCCATATGAAGTCGTTCAAGCGGAGTATCAATGGAATTTAATAACTTAGATGGGTGCGGTTTCTTCTTTTGTTTGCCCTTCTTACAATCAACACAGTGATCGGATAACTTAAAATTCTTTAACGATACACCTTCTACCAGATCATTTTCCATCAAGTAGTTCATCTTTCGAACATTTATATGACCCATTCTTCGATGCCAAAGCACTGAGTCTTTCTCGGTTGCTTTCGAGACAAAACACGTTTCGATCGATGTAGATACTTTAAAATTCATATTCAAGACATAAATATCATTTGATCGAGGTGATCGCATGACAACCATGTCCTCGGGAATCACATAACCCGGTTTCAAGATCAGACACTCTTTATCTGTAAATACTGTAGTGTATTGCTTATCACAGATTTGCGATACACTCAATAAATTATGATCCACTTTATCACAATAGTTAACCTTCTCAAAAGTAATCTTCCCATTTGAAACATCACCTTCTTGTGTAATCATACCCCCAGAATTCCCAGCAAACGCCACATAACCCCCTTGAATATTTCTCACATTTGTTAAGAGGTTGAGATTCCCAGTAATATGACGAGAACATCCACTATCCATGATCCAGTTTTCACCAGAAATGGTCTTGGATGTACCCTACACATAAATGAAAATGATTAGTTCAAAACGCAGCCCAGGCCTCAGTCTTGGGCACCTTTTGGTTTTCTTGAGAAAAATTAACCTTAGATGCATTCAATTGTTGTTCAGCAACTTGAGAATAAGTTACAGGTTTCTTAGACTTTCGTCTTAGATACGCAGCTTGAACTACATTTGAATTAACATTTTTGCATAATGGTTCAGTAGGAATAAACTTAGGTTTAACGGAACCATGAGTTTCATTCACATGAACAACTTTTCGAGGATGTACATTCGAAAACATAATATGAGTATCATCAGCATATGACACAGGTCGTTTCAGAATCTCCTTTACTGAAGGAACCGTTTTCGAGTGGTCATTGATAAAAGGATGAAGATTCTGAGAGTTCTTCTGGCCACAATTTCTTACTACATGACCTTGTTGACCGCAAAGAAAACAACTTCGCATGTCAACATGATGATGTTGAAAAGTTGTTGGAACATGTGACACATATGATGAATGATGACTCACATTTTTTGTCATGCTCTTAGCAAAATCATCAGATAATTCAGATTTCTTTTTCAAGTAAAAATATAGATTAGAATAATTTGAAAAACTTTTCAACGTATCTGTCCCAGTTGACTTTACATATTGAACCTTTTTAGCTTGTTTTAAAACTTGCTTTTCTTTAGTCAATGGATCAGATGAAGCTGATGTTTTCGCTTGAGCATACAAACGTTCAAGTTCAAGAATCTTGGAAGTTTCATTGTGAAACACACTCTCAATTAGTTCAGGTTTAATAATATTTATTGGAATGTCTTTCTCAGTGAACATCTTGTCCATCCCCTTTAACTTAAACACACGAGCAGATGACGGCTTAGATGCATTAGTTTTTAAAAAACGCAACAAATCCTCATCAGAAATTTTGGGTTTTCTGATTTCTTAGCCTTCACTGGTTTGACATGAGCATCTTGTTTCATCTTAGTTGTGTGCGAACCATACACAGCCTCCTCAAATTCATGAGGTTCACAAAGTATGTGATTAGAACTTGGAATGTTCTTGTTCTTGTTCTTGTGTATAATTTCAGGTTCAAACACATCCTCAATGATAATTTTGTCAACATTTTCAACAAAGACTTTGTTGCTTTGAACATGAGGTTTCTGAGAAGCAAATTGGGTTTTAACAGTTTAAGACTTACTAGGTTTAGATTTTTCTGAAATTACAGGTTCTTTAAGGATTACATCTTCCTCGGTTGGAGCAAAAGGATTAATTTTATAATCATTGTGAAATGGTGGAGGAATTTCAACAAACCTATACCTTTCTTTGAATCCTTTTGTTTTCCAGAAACTTCGATAATTTCCTTCAACAGAAAAGAAGATTTTCGAAATTTACCCAATTTCTTCTTTAACTCAAGAACCTCATTCTCAAGCTCGGTTATCTTTGACCGATGTTTAAAGATTTCTTGAACTTTTGGTCATTAATTGTCATTTTCACAGATAACTCAGCTTTGAGATCATGATTACTTGTCGACAATGCTTCAATCTTTTCACAAGATCTCATTTGAGATTTGAGAGATTGTCGATAAGTGTCTTTTAGTGAAGCAATTTCTCTCACTGAATTGTCATTTTGATTCTTTAAAGATTCTAACTTAGGTTTGTTAGTTTCACATTCAGCACAATATACTTTAACCGATGATGTAGCAGAAATAGAATGACTAACATCATTGATCTTAGCCATGCAATCAAAGACAGTTGTAGGCTTGTCACAGGAGTCATCAGAATCCGATCCAAAGTCATTATCAGAAGACATCTCACTTCCACTAGCATCATGAAAAGCTTGAGTCAACCCAAACAAAGCCAGATTAGCTTGAGTATCGTTGCACAATAGTCGTTGTGACCAATCATCTCCATTAGCTAACATTGCTTGTGACCCAGAACTTAATAGTTTCTTCTCAGCATCATTACCTCGTGGTGTTGAAGAGTTTGAATTTTGACCACGAGGACCAGTATACTCCTTTTTCGGTTTGTCACACTCTTTTGCAAAATGCCCGAATTCTTGACAGTTATAACATTTCACTTTTAACTTATCAAATCCCAGCTTCTTATTCAGGGCAGGATGATCTTTTCCGGTTCTTTGCATAAATCTTTTCACCTTACGAACAATCATTGCCATGTTCCACTTTAAATCCATGATTTCTAAGTCATCTGGATCAATCTGATCATAGTCTTCATCAGTTAGATCACTAGTAGCAATTTTACTACTCACCAGATTTTCGTAAGAAGTCATGAAAGCTGATAAAAAGGCAAAATTTTGTTCAACTTCTTTCATGTTGACATTTGGAGGTGAAACAAACTGACTTGCAGTGGATGAACTTCCCGAGCTAGCAGAAACATTTGGTGACCCCGAATTACCAGCACGTATAAAAACATGCTCTAGGATCACTATAAATGGTTGTTTCATTTTCTCTTGCGTTCTGTGTCAGAAAAGCAGTGATCGGTGAAATTGTTGAACTTAGAGGCATGCTACCACCATAGAAAGAAGGATCTTGACTTTCCTTGGATGATTTTTGACACTTGAGATCATACTCATGGGCTTCAATCTTTTGTAAGAACTCACTTGCAGTCAAGTCTTCATTGAAATAACTGTTTTCTTTTAATACCATTAGAAAAGTAGAGTACGAGCTTGGTAGTGCACTCTTAATAGTATCAATCTTATCAATCTCAGAAATTTCCAACTTCATTTTATCCATTTCTGCAATCAAGTGATTGAATCTCGTTGTCATTTCTTCAACCGTCTCACCTTTGAGTAAATTAAAGTTTCTGAATTGAAACTTAAGCATCACCTTTTTGCTTTCATCCGTGTTTCCCATACTTCTCATTTGGATATGTTGAAACAAAGAGGCACAGATTTTGATACTACCCACTTGGTGAAAGATATTTTCAGGTAAAGCCATGGTTAGAGTAGAGTAGGCTTTTGTTTCTATCTCTAATGCTTTCTTCTCTTCTTGTGAATATTGAGATATAGCTTTAGGTCTGAATCCGATAGTCTCATCCCCAATCATAGGAACAGTATAAACTTCATCTAAACAATATGAGCAGTCAGGATGAACTGATCCAAGATGAGCACGAAATCTAGGTTCCCATTTGGCAAAGTCACTGAACTTCATCAATCTTGAACATTTCGAATGTGACCCTATCGGTATCAAGTTGCAACATTTGTTGCATTAACATATTCTGTGAGGCTAGTGCATACATATCCACCATTTTTGATAAATATCAAAAATTTAAGGGTTAAATGTAAAGAACTTGTGAACAGTTGTAGCTAACTATGAACAGTTGTAGCAAACTGTGAACAGTAAACTAACGAATCAAATCTTAACGAATCTAAGATTGATCAGATAGCGAATCACGTTGATCTTAGCAAATCAATCCAAACGAATCAGAAATTCAACGAATCAGATTTAACAGTAAGTCAAATTAACGAATTGACTAACGAATCGGCTAGGCGAATTGCTAAGTGTAATCTTGACGAATTAGAAGATTTTCAGTAATGAATCGCTAAGATAGACTTAAAGAAATAGATAACGAACCAGCGACAGTTGATAACGAATCAACTAAAGGCGAATCAGGTTGTTACAACGGCTTGTAACAAAATTTGACACCGAATGCCACGTGGCAAAGGTTGTTATGACACAAATCCCAAAGTAGACACGTGTTACATGAATCTATTTAACACGAATCAGATTAAGTAGCGAACTGATGAAACGAACCAATGATAACCTTTAGCGAATTGATGAAATATGTTAACGAATCAAGTTCAGGTTAACGAATTAAACTTGAATATTCATATCTTCAAATCTTCAAAGAAGATTTCCAGAAATCTGGAAATGAAGAACATGAACCCAGAAAACTCAAATTTGTAATACTCTTTCAATTCATAACCAAATCACACCAATAAACTACCAAATTACTCGCAAAACAATCACGATTCCAGATCAACAGTACTCGTAACTCAATTCACAAACGACCAAAACCAATTTGACCAAAAATCATATCCTGTTTTTCGGCCATACTCAGATCCAAACATACCAATCCGAAACACAACCAATATCCAATTCCAATCCTCCAAACCTTCCCTATACCTTAACCAACTCAAATCTAGTCCAAACCTTCCATAATTCAATCAATTCAACACAAATTGAATCAAAATTTACTCAAAAGAACACTATCAATACCAAATACTAATAAACAATCTAATCAAGTGTAATTGAGCCCCAACAGTTCTGATACCACTTGTTGGAAACCCCGGAAATCAATCACTACAACTCTAAACAAATCTCGGATCTGTGTTAATACGAATAATACCTTAATAAGGATCTAGCACATAATTACGTTTGATTATATATGTTATATCTATTATTAGTATTAGTGTATGTAAGTATGAATAATATTAAGATGAAGAACGAGAGCAATTTGGATAGAGTTTCTTTAATTATCTCTCAAAAACATAGATTATGTGAACAGTGTTCACCTATAAATAGAAGACTGACTTAGTTCGTTAACATCCCCTAACGAACTAGAGTCCGCTTCATTACATACATTATAAACGAAATAGATTAAAGAATCACCCCCCTGATTCGTTAAACATCCTTAACGAATCAGAGGAGACTTAACTTAAGATATAGTTTGCTAAACATTCTTAGCGAACTAGATACTTACATAGCGAACTAACTAAATACTTGTTTATTACATTAAACAAAAAAGACAAAATACATTACTGATAATTACAAAGACTCAAGACGCAAAACCGTGCACTAACAAACTTCATCCCTTATGTAGTTGAATCTCCTCTCAATGTGCCTCGTCTTTTGACGTTCACGGGGTTCCTTGATTTGAGCAATCGTACCCTCATTGTCACGAAAGATCTCTAGAGGGTCCTCAATGGTACGGACTATCCCTAGGTCGGCAATGAACATTCTAATCCACGCAGCTTCTTGAGCTGCCAATGAGGCGGCGATGTATTCTGATTCAGTGGTATACAATGCTACCACATCTTTTTTTGTGCTCTTCCAAGAGACTGCACCACCATTAATAACGAAAACATATCCCGATTGTGATTGAGAATCATCTCAATTAGTTTGGAAACTCGCATCCGTGTAACCCTTTACAACGAGTTTCTTCTCACCAAGCTATATATTAGAAACATATCATTATTCCTTCTAAGGTATTTCAATATGCTCTTAACTATCACACCGCGAAAATCTTAACTTTGCAGCGGAAGACTTAACTAAGTTAATTTCGGGTTATGACAGATGTTGATAGCCGAATCACGAAACAGAACGCTTAAATATATTAAAGAACTTGTTTATTTATCAGAGCGCACATGTCTAAATTTACATAAAGTATTATTATTACAAGTCCACACACGTCATAACATCAAACCCACACGCATTCTTCGTCGCACATCCTCCCTCGCGACGCCTCCAAAGTTCTCATTTACCTGAAAAGTATGTTAAAATAATTTTGTCAACACGAATGTTGGTGAGTTTTTTAATTTAAAATCGGGATGTAACAGTTCTCGACTTTACACCCATTCACATCATTCTTATCAATGATAATTTTTATTATTCACCACTCTTTTCATTGGGAATTTAATTTCCACTTTACCAAACATAGTTATATATTTCCTAAACAAAACGTGTTAGTTGTAAATGAGCAAAGAGTACAACACATGTATGACTATCATTATAATAAACTCAAAACAAACCAAAATCAAAATATTCCCACTTTTTCAACCAGAGTGACTAGAAGAGTGGGAGGCGTCGCCCCGATAGATCTACCAATATTTTTAGGCCCTTTTTCTATAGATTAACGGTTTTTCCTTTTATAATGACTCATCCCATTTAACACAATTTGTAAAATATATAACCCTTTTCTTTATATACTTTTCCCCCAAAAACATTTATAAATCAATAAAACGAGGGGATTTACGAGAAAACTCACCGTTTTCGGTAGATGATCGGTTATTCCAACTTGACACGTAACCTATTATTAAATGATACACATTTAATAATAATTTTTATATTTTAAGTTGTTGCACAACTTAAAATATTTCACACATTTCTAAAAAAATGTTATCTTTAATTTGTTTGTGTGTTTATTTTAATTTTAACGACACATTGGCGATTCCGTTCAAGTCCAATTCCTGTATGATCAATCAACACACACATGGTCTCTAAACTTATAAATTTAACCCAAGTAGCAACTAGCACATTTCATGCACAAATATTCTATTTAGCAAATAAACAAGTAATAATATATTATTATATTATTTAATATTGTTTAATATTATATAATAATATAAAGTTTTATAAATTTGTATTTTAGTTTCTGGAATATTTAATATTTTATATCTTTATACTTATCACATTTATAAAATCGTTTTCCGGTTCGGTCTGTTTTGCCGGTTTTATATTAATCGGTGAACCGATTAACTTTTTCTTATAAAGTTGAGTTCTTAGCTATTTTTAAAAAATTTAAGTGTGAAAACACACAAGTTTTATAAGTCATTTTATTAAAATAGTTTATTTCTTATTTTATTTATAAATTTCATAAAAGTAGCAATTTTGACGTTTTCGGGTCGGTTTTGTCACGACACGAACCGTCAAGGATCAAGTTATTCTATCTTGACATTAATATATACATTTAATTATGTAAATATATTATTTGGGTTTACGGGATGTTTTAAAATAGTCCCCAAAAATGTTGTTTGTTCGCGTTAAAAGTCGTATTTATCGACTGTTAAAGCTACCGACAAGCAATTTAAACCATATTAAAAAAACCAAACACTTTGTATACTTAATACACATATTTATGATGTATAGTTTAAGCCAAATTTCCATATTTAAACACTTAACACAAAACACAAATCTTTTAGAAATTTGCAAGTCCTAACTTACTAGTTTTAGCAATATATGGACATGTTATTTTCACTAAGTCTAACATGAATAAAATACCCTAAATTTCCAGATTTTAAGTCACATTCTATCATGTCCCATTCAACATATGTTATGCCAAAATTTAGCTTTTAACATATTCCTCTTTATTATACTAAAATCCAATATAGAATATGCATATTCTTTCAGTTATGGGGTGTTATATTATTCTTATTTTCTTAATCATTTAATCAGTCATTTTTCATGCATGTCAAGATATAAAACTTTTCTGTTTTTATTATGCATAACCAATATTTAAATGTGTTATACTAACATGCATCCTAAGTATCAAAAACTTCATTCAACATGTATATCTTTCAATAAAGTTTCTATTATTAGTAACTTCACTAAGTTAAGAAATTTAGTAATTGGCCAAATGCGTTGCATGTTATCATTTATCATAATCACAATAATTTCATAACAATATTCCAAGTATTTACATGCTAGTCATTTAAATCAATATTCATGTTAATTATGCATTTAGCAAAAAGTTTTGTTATTTAGCAATCTCTACCATTTTTCAACTTTGTACCTTCTTATTTCCCATGCAACCAAGAACCCAACAATCAAGTCTTTTACTTTTTAGTCTTTCATCTAATTACAAGTATTATAAAAATAAATACATATTCACAACATCAACAAGTATTTTTTTATTTCTCCTAAATGTTACATGCATGTCTTTATACCTTCATATTTATCATTTTAATAAAAGAACATATAACTCCTTAAGTATTTCTTATTATGTGGCCATTGCATGCACCAACATTATGAGTTAGATAACAAAATTTTATACGTATATATAACTTTTTAATATTCTTCTTTATTACATACTTACAAGATTCTCAAAAGACACATACTACCCAACTTCCTTCAATCAAGATTATATTATATAATACACCCACTTGTATGTACTTGTGTTTCTTTCTCCTACTTGTATGTACTCGTGTTTATCTCTCTCTCTCTCTCTCTCTCTCTCTCTCTCTCTCTCGTTTTTCTTTCTTTTACCAACAAGACCCATCAACATCTTCTATTATTTTATTAATACTTTATGAAATGTTTAAATTTTGAAAATGTATTGTAGTAAAGTCAACCCTTTTAGGTAGTTGTGTATGCATGTATGTGGGTTTTGGGCTCGCACACACATCCACAATTACTTACGGTTTTGGGTTCTTACACACACATGCATGCACTTTTTAGTCCATAATCTTGAGTTTTTAGTTTATTTCTTTAATGTGTGAAAGAAGTGATTAAGAGTAAAGCAAAGAAGAGTCTTGAGCTTCCAAGTTCTTTTAAAAGCTTCCTAGACCTTTGATGCTTCTTTTTCCTTAACCCCCTTCAAGCTACTTGATCTTAAAAGACTTAAATGAGGATGAAGATGAAGTTGTAAGGTGAAATGAGGGTGGTTGTGGGTGGCTACGGATGGGTGGTGGGTGGTGACGGCTTGTTGGTGATGGTGGTAGTGTGTTTTTTTGATCTTTGGTTTATTGTTTTAATTGATGATGGGTGGTGTGTTCTTGAGTTTAAGTAAATTCCATGGATGAGTGTTCTTGAGTTACTTAGTGGAAATAAATGATGGAAGATAAAGAGGATGTTGATGTTGATATATATAAAGAGAGAATATGTGCACGGGAAATATGAGTTGTTAATAGAGTAGATATGTGGAAGATGGAGACTTTAGTATACTTGTATGGCTTTAATGTACCACCTCCAACCCACCATAATAGGAAATCATTGGATTGCATGCAAAATATTGGAAAGAGAACGGATCTTTAGGGGATTTTAGGAAGAGATTTGGTAGGATATTGTACATTTAACACAAGATCCTTAATTGTTAATTTAACGTTTAATGAATTTTAACTATCTAAATGATCTCTATTGCTAATAATTTTTGTCAAACATTTTCCGATTTTAGATTCCTGACACAACGAGCCTAAGAGCATACTTTTTGGTGATACTAAGTTTCTTGCTCACACGGTGTCCACTACCGGCTCTTAACTGTCAACTTATTGATTTTCGCGTAACGGAGAATTCTAAAATTTAGTTTATCACTCATGTCAACTATTTTTGTTAGTAATATAATATGTCGGGTTGTTCTCGACTATTTTGGACTTTTCTACTTTTCGGGGTATCGCCAGTGTTCTTACACGCAGTCTCCGCTACACGACAAATTAAAACTTTTTGAATATAAACAATATAACACACATATTTTCAAAGACTTTGGAATAAAATATTATTATTTATTTATTACAATATTTTATTTAGATAAGCACTGTTACATTAGTCGCAAGTTAAGCCTAAATTTTCCGGGGTTTCACATTAACCGCCATCCAATGGCTACTTCCCGGATTCTGTTAGAATCTACTAGTCATACTCAAAGCGCATGACACATCCGGTCTAGTGCATATCATAGCATACAAGATGGATCTTATAGCTGAAGCATATGGGATTCCTTTCATTTTCTCTTACTCATCCTTTGACCTTGGACATTGAGTCGCACTCAATACCGTTCCTCTTTGAATAGGTACCAAACCTTTCTTAGAGTTCTCCAGCTTGAACCTTTTCAAGATTTTATCAATGTATGCATTTTGGTTTAAGCTTATCAACCTCATTGATCTATCCTTATAGATCTTTATTCCCAAAATATAGGCAGCTTCACCAAGATCCTTGATGGAAAAACAACTCTTAAGCCAGGCTTTTACACCTTCCAAGGTTGGAATGTCATTTCAAAATAGTAGTATGTCATCAACATACAATACTAAGAAAGTAATGATGCTCCCACTAGCTTTCTTATACACACAAGCCTCATCAGCGTTCTTAATGAATCCAAATTTCCTAACCTCTTCATCAAACCGGTGATTCCAACTCCTAGATGCTTGTTTCAATCCATAGATTGATTTCTTTAACTTGCATACTTTATTAGGATGTTGTGGATCAAAAAAACCTTCGGGCTGAACCATATACACATCTTCATCAAGATGTCCATTTAGAAAAGCGGTTTACCACCGGCGAAAATGTCTCATCATAATCAACCCCTGGAGTTTGAGTAAAACCTTTTGCTACAAGTATTTCTTTGTAAGTATCCAAGTTTCCATGCATGTTGGTTTTCTTCTTGAAAACCCACATATCCAACCAACTTGGAGTTAAGAGGTGGTACAACTAAATACCATACTTGGTTGTTATGCATGGATTGCATCGCAACGTTCATGGCTTCAAGCTATTTGTCACACTGATTGTGACATTGCATCATGGTATGTGGTGGGTTCATCCGAATCTACCACATAACATCCGTCCATGAAAAATTCATATCATTCTGGTGGATTAATAATTCTACCAGATTTTCAAACGTTTGTGTGTCTTGATCAACCATTTGATCATTCTCAATAACCTCTTGTTGATTGCTAGTATCAACCAAACGTGTATCGACTTGTGGTTCTCGATCCTCCTCGAGTTCTATCATTCTACTAGTTCCTTCCATAAGGAACTTAGTTTCCAAGAACTCAGCCTTTCGAACAATAAACACCTTTTGCTCGGTTGGGTTGTAGAAATAATATCCCATAGAGTCTTTGGGATATCCTACAAATATACACTTAGTTGATTGGCTTTCAAGTTTATTTTGGGTGTTGTGCTTAACATAAGCCTCACAACCCCATACCTTTACATATGATAATGATGGAACCCATCCATGCCATATTTTAAAAAGGTGTCTTGTCAAGTTTCTTGGTTGATGCCATATTTAAAATACGAGCTGCCGAGAGCAATGTGAAACCCCAAAATGACAAAGGCAATGTGCTTCTAGCCCTCATAGATCGAACCATATCCAATAGAGTTCGATTCCTCCTTTCGGACACACCATTATGTTGTGGTGTTCTGGGTGGAGTAAGTTGTGAGATGATCCCACATCTCTTAAGATGATCTAGAAAGGCATCATTGAGGTATTCACCTCCTCTATCAGAACGTAGTACTTTGTTTGTTTTATTGAGTTTATTTTATTCTACATTTTGGAACAATTAAAACATTTCAAAGGCTTCATCTTTGTGTCTTAACAAGTACACATACCCATAACGACTATAACCTTCGGTAAAGGTAATGAAGTATCTTTCACCATTCCTTGTCATTGTCTTAAAATGACCACATACATCCGAATGTATGATACCTAATAAGTCATTCGCCCTTTCATTAGTTCCACTAAAGGGTTCCTTGGTCATCTTTCCTTGCAAACAAGATTCACACTTATCAAATGAATCATCATTTGATTCCAAAAGACCATTCTTTTGAAGTGTATGCATGAGATCTTTGTTTATGTTACCAAGGCGACAATGCCAAAGATAAGTCTTTCTCAAATCCAATTTGAGTCTTTTGGTGCTAGATTGGTATAACGAGTTATCAATAGATGTGTTATCATGAACTAATTTATAAATGTCATTAGACAGCATCGCTTTAAAATAAAAGACATCATTCATGAAAACATAAATACCATTGTCCACAAACTTTAAATCATAACCATATTGTCTTAAAAGAGAAACGGAGATAATGTTCCTAGTCAAACTAGGAGCATAAAAAGTGGTTTTCAAAACGACTTCCAAACCATTTGGAAGCTTCAACGCATAGACTCCTTGGGCTTCGACATCAACCTTTGCTCTGTTGCCCATGAAGAGACTTGTATCTCCTTTCTTGAAATGGTTATTTATTTTGAACTCCTGCAACAAATTGCAAATATGAGTTCCACATCCGGTATCCAATACCCATGTGTTAGAAGAAATAACATTTAGATCAATATGGATTATGAAAGTTGTACCCGAGGTTTGCCCTACATCCCTCTTAGCTTTCAACTCCTTGAGATAGGTTGGATAATTCCTCATCCAATTTCCTATCTCACCACAACCAAAGCACGGATCCTCCGAGCTAATATTTAGCTTCTTCTCCTTTGGTTTGGTTGGTTCCGACTTTGCCTTTCCTTTGAATCTTCCCTTGACTTGCCCTTTACCATTAGCAACCTTTTCTTTAGGTTTCGAATGATGCCTCTTCTTAAACCCACCTTCAGTGATCGTGAGAACAGGTAAAACCTTTTTACCCATTCCAGCTTCAGCTGTCTTGAGTATTGCGTGAAGCTCACCAATTCTCTTCTCCCATCCATTCATGTTATAATTCATGACAAATGTCTCAAACCTTTTAGTTAATCCATTAAGAATCATATCCGTGGCCAACTCTTTTGACACGGGACAACAAAGCCGTTCAAGCAGATCAATGTGTCTTTTCATCTTAAGAAAATAAGATGAGACAAATTGGGTTTCTTCCATACGACATGCATGAAACGCTCGAACCGTTTCGAAGCGTTCCACCCTAGCTTGATTAAGGAACATTTCCTTAAGCTGGATGATCATGTTATATGCCCCATGATTCTCGAAATCCATTTGGAACTCGGGAATCATTGTTCCCAAAGTGAGGCAAGAAACTTGCACCGAATCCTCGGTGTATTTTAACCAATCTTTGTAGGCATCTAAGTCATTAAAATCAGGTTCATCGGGAATAGGATCGTCCAATATATAGGATTTCTTTTCTTTCTTGAGAACTATTCTCAAGTTTGGATACCAATCCATTAAATTGTTGTAGTTAAGGCGATCCTTGTCTAGTATAGCTCTTAGTGATAGGTTATGCACGTGTGGGATTATTGCGTTAGGTGGATTATTGATTGCGGCCATCTACGCAATTTAACAAAGTTCACTTTTAGTATTGATAGAACCGAGCCCCGGTGCGGAAGCGTGAATAATCGGTATTATTAACACTAGAGCTCGGATCTAGGGTTAGGATCGAATCTCACTCACATTCACTCTTGAAAGATGTTTGGACGGATGGGGTTTATTTGGAGAGAGCCAGACTTGATCAACAATCTATAATAAGATGAACAATTTTAATCAAAACACAAAAGATAGAACTAGCAGTATGATTTCATTAGTCGAATGATTCTCATAAAGAAGAACCACTCATACATACTGTAACGCCCTGAAATTCGATTGGTAAACTAGGATCGTGAAATCATCGGAAACTATAGACTTTGGGATTCTGGACGATAAGTTCGGAACCCATATCATTGGAAAAATCTGCTTTTATCATTTAAAATGTTTATTTTATAAAACGACATTTACGCCTGAAAAATATTAATTTTTATGCTTTCGAAAAATTTAAATATTCTTATTTAAAAAGATTTCAAATAATTATTCGGAAAATGGTTTTTATAAAAGTTTTGCTGAAAAAGTTTTAGTTTGTTTAAAAACTTATGAACTCGACTAGTCTTGACCCGGCGGTAGCCTAAACCCGAACCCGAGTCACCCGAGTATTTAAGCGGAAAATCAAGTATTCTTACACCACCTCTTTCATTTCCACCAACACTTCCCACCCAAACACTCTCATTCTAGAGAGAGAAACTAGAGAGAGAAAGTCTTCAAACTTCAAATCCGAGTCCACAAATCTGTTTGTTGTTGTTCTTGGTAAGATCTTCTTGAAAATCATCCATTTTCATAACCATTTTCGGCCTCAAATCGAGCAAAAACACCCATTTTCGTTTCTTGAGTTTTCGGGTCAAAAACCGTCTTGTTTTGGTGTCAAAATGCAGGCTTTTGTGTTTAAAATCACTGGGAATCGATAGTCCCTTCAATCCCGAGCATTCCCATGTCAAAAACTTCGATTTTGGGTCAAAAATCTGGAAAATCTGAAAAACCCGTAGGTTTCTCCGTCGCCCAGCTTGAAGGAGTCGAATCAGACTCATTCGATCGAATCAGTCGATCGAATCAGCCCATTCGATCGAACCAGTCGATCGAACCAGTCCGGTCGACCGAATAGGAAAGCAACCGAATGGTCTCCAACTCATTCGACCGAATGAGTTTCGTATTCGATCGAACGAGTGTCTATTCGATCGAACAAGTTCCATGTTCGACCGAACGAGTTTTTCCAACTGGTTCGACCAAATGTGTTTCTAGTTCGATCGAGTGTGCCTCAGATTCGACCGAATGTGTGTCTATTCGATCGAATGTGTGTCTATTCGATCGAACAAGTTCCTATTCGATCGAACGTGTTCCTATTCGATCGAATCAAGCCAGAACCAAGCTGTTTTCGTCTTTAAAACCCAGTTTTTGCTCGAGGTCACGTAAGCTCGTTTTCTTAGACTTATAGCACGTTGTTAACCTTATATATATGTCCAACTCTAGGCTAAGGAGATCTATTGTAGCACCATCCTAACCCAAGATCAAGGTGAGTTCATAGCCCCTATTTAAGCTTTTCAAAACTATGGGGTGGAAACATGGTAACTTTACACGTTTGGATAAAATCATTTATGCAAACATTCTTTAAACTATAAACATTTGGATTAAACATGGTAACTTTACACGTTTGGATAAAATCATTTATGCAAACATTCTTTAAACTATAAACATTTGGATTAAACATGGTAACTTTACACGTTTGGATAAAATCATTTATGCAAACATTCTTTAAACTATAAACATTTGGATTAAACATGGTAACTTTACACGTTTGGATAAAATCATTTATGCAAACATTCTTTAAACTATAAACATTTGGATTTCTACACACGTGCGGAAATCCACGAGCTTCTTGGTAATCTATAAACTTTGGAAATCTATGAACATGGGGAAAACCCATTAACTCATGGAGATCTAAGAACATTGGAAATCAATGAGTATGGGAAATTCTGTGAACATTGACATCATGGGAACGGGAATCAAATTCATATCATCATAGTCATTGTGTCAGCATGGAAATCTAGAGATCAAAACATCATGAGTTGAATTGGACGCGAGAGTCTATTCTACTCTCGGTAGAACTCACGACCATGAGTGGCATTCTATTCTCGGTGGCACTCGTAACTCATGGGATTTCATACTAGTCTCGGTGAAATCCATAACTCTTGAGGACCTATACTATTCTCGGTAGGGACCAAGGGAACCCAGGATTCTTTGGGGTGTCTATCCTACTCTCGGTAGAACCTAGCTGAGTCCTGGATGGCAAGAACGAGGTAGTCTTGGTTTAAGTCTTGCGTGAGTTCAATCAAGTCTTGTGTGATCATTGGGTTTCATCATCATTCATCATCATCATTTGTTCACCATCATCTTGGACACTAGTAAACAATGGGATTCTGGTGTTGGTTTATCTAGTAAACTTAGCATGCTCAAATCTATATGTCCTTGTTTATGCTTAACTGCTATGTGCTACATGTACCGTTGGGAGACCGCAAATCTTTGAGTAATCTTATCACATACGACTCTAATGGGAGATTGATAAGCCCGTTGAGAGCCCAGGAGAACATTTCATGTTTGACTTACTACAAAAACCTCTGTGGGAAAACCAAGAGATCTTTTCTTACAAACCATTTTAAAAACTGGGAATTATACCCAAACATAGTAGTATAAGTTGTAGGAGTGGTGGGTTAGCCGCAGGTACACCCTATATATAAACCCCTACAACCTATACTAGTATGTTTGTGTATAAAACTCTTTTCTTTAAACCTATGAATTCACTCATCTACTTTATGTAGTTGACAGTTTGTTACATGTTTTCAGGAAATAATGCAGCAAGAAATCCCTAGCAAGTTTAGAGGCCTTAGAAAGATGAAGGCTAGACTAGGAGTTGTTGGAAACTTGATATTTTGTATTAAAACAATTTGTTTCATGTTACCTGGTTGATGTAATATTTGACATTTTGGTTATGTTTATGCATTTAGACTTTTATACTATTGTGCTCAACAATCACGACTTAGTCGCCGCACCTCGATTTTTCCGCCATCACGATCGGGGTGTGACAGATTGGTATCAGAGCCAATGGTTATAGGGAATTAGGAAACCGACCTAGACTATAACCTAGGATCCTTGACTCTAGATAGCTCATGCATCACAATCACATGTCTACACTTATATACGTGCTACGTGCTTATGTGTTGCATATTAACTGTTAATCTCTTGAGTCATGTCATTATGTGTTCTTGGTATAATCTATGTCCTCTATTCATAATCTTTGGCGTGTCATTGATTCTATTTAACGCTCGTTTTTTTTCGTTTTGCCAAGAATGCCTCCCAGACGTGCACCCGCTTCCATGGACTCCGCTGAATTAGCCAACCTTATAGCCCAGCAGATCGCGGCTGTGTTACCAGGCATGGTAACAACCATCAGCCAAGGGCTGAGGCAAGAAGGAACCTCTGGGGCCAACCAAATTCCAGCTCAGAACGCAAATGAACCAGCTAATAAGCCATACAAGGATTTCATGGTTACCAAACCCACCAGCTTCAGCGGCACAGAAGGCGCCGTTGGTCTCCTCCAGTGGATCGAAAAGATGGAGGCAGCCTTTGTTATTAGCTCGTGCCCTGAGACACTGAAAGTCACGCACGCGGCAAGCATGTTGTCTAAACGCGCGCTGACCTGGTGGAACAACGAGATAAGAACCCGTGGGCGTGAGGCTGCCTTGGCCATGACCTGGTCGGAATTTGTAGCATTGGCTACCCGCGAGTTCGTACCTCGCAGTGAGGTGCAGAAACTTGAAGCTGAGTTTTGGGTACACAAAATGAAGGGCGCCGATCACCAAGGGTACACGGAGCGTTTTCACGAGCTCTCCCTTCTCGTACCACACTTGGTCACCCCTCCCTCCCGGGCTATTGAGCTTTACATCAATGGCCTACCTGACACTGTCCGTGGAATCGTTATCGGGGCTGACCCATCAACCCTACAAGCGGCCATTGAACTAGCTGCCCGACTGACCCAGGACCAGGTTAAGACTGGGGTCCTAGCCAAAGGTACGGGCAAGGCCGCTGAAGGCTCATCCAAAAAGATCAACCGCATCAAAAAGCGTAAGGCTAGCAGTTACGCGATGGTTACTCCCGCAACCCCAATCAGCTCTGTCGCTCCTGCTCCCACCCCTTCAGGAAGGCCAAAGAGGGAGTACACTGGGGTTCACCCCAAGTGCGGCACTTGCCAATTTCATCATCCTGCCGGAACCCCGTGCTGGAAATGCACGAACTGTGGACGTTTGGGGCACCTAGCGGAACGCTGCAGATTTCAAGGTAATCAACTGGCGATACAGAGCAGCAGTTCCCAACCCAGCAACTCTCGAAGCTGTTTCGAGTGTGGAGCCATGGACCATTTCAGGAGCAGGTGTCCTCGTCTTGCAAATCTTCCTCCGGCCCGAGGCCGAGCCTTTACTATTGGCGCTGCTGAAGCTCGCCAAAATCCTGACGTCATTACTGGTACGTTCATCCTTAACAATCTCTGGGTTTCTATTCTATTTGACACGGGTGCAGATAGGAGTTTTATTTCTAGCGAGTTGGTCCCATTGCTTAATCTAGGAACCTCTGTCTTAGACCCCGCTTTCTCTGTCGAAATGGCAAACGGAGAGTCTACCCAAGTGAACAAAATCGTTCGCAATTGCACGCTTACGTTTGATCGGACGTCTCTTAACATTGACCTCATCCCTATGCATTTAGGAAGTTTCGATGTAATTGTTGGGATGGATTGGTTGTCCATCAACCACGCGGAAGTGGTGTGTGCTGAGAAGCTCATTCGCGTTCCTTGTTCCTCTGGCGAGTCCATAATTATTCAAGGAGAAAGATCAGGCAGATGTCTGAAATTAATCTCCTGCTTTAAAGCTCGGCGATGCCTTCGAAAGAAGTGTCTCGCCTTCCTAGCTCATGTCTCCATCAAGAAATCTTTGGGGAAGAAGCTCTCTGATGTCCCCGTCGTGCGTGAATTTCCAGACGTTTTTCCTAAAGACTTACCCGGACTTCCTCCTAGCCGGCAAGTCAAATTCCACATCGAGTTAGTTCCCGGTGCAACCCCCGTGGCAAAATCTCCGTATCGTTTGGCTCCGTCTGAAATGCAGGAATTATCGAGCCAGCTGCAGGAACTACTGGACAAGGGTTTTATTCGCCCTAGTTCGTCTCCATGGGGAGCTCCAGTCCTCTTCGTCAAGAAGAAGGACGGATCTTTCCGGATGTGCATAGACTATCGTGAGCTTAACAAACTCACAGTCAAGAATCGGTATCCATTACCGAGGATTGACGATCTTTTCGACCAGCTGCAAGGAGCCACCTACTTTTCCAAGATCGACCTACGCTCAGGTTATCACCAAGTGCGTGTCATGGAGGACGACATCGCGAAAACCGCTTTCAGAACTCGATATGGACACTACGAGTTCCTAGTCATGCCTTTTGGTTTGACGAATGCCCCTGCAGTGTTCATGGATCTCATGAATCGCATTTGTCGTCCATACCTGGACCAGTTCGTTATCGTCTTCATTGACGATATTCTCGTTTATTCCCGCTCTAAAGCCGACCATGAGCTTCATCTCAGGCTTACCTTGGATCTGCTGAGGAAAGAGCAACTCTACGCCAAATTCTCCAAATGCGAATTCTGGCTAAGGGAAGTTCAATTCTTAGGTCACATCATTAACAAGGAAGGCATTCATGTCGACCCTGCCAAGATTGAAGCCATAAAAAAATGGGGAGCGCCTACAACGCCAACCGAAATTCGTTCATTTCTTGGTTTGGCTGGGTACTACCGTCGATTCATCTCGAACTTTTCAAAGATCGCGTTGCCCCTCACAATGTTAACTCAAAAAGGGGAACCATTCATTTGGAACCAAGAGCAAGAAGAGGCTTTCCAAACATTGAAACATAAACTCTGCCATGCACCAATCCTGTCGCTTCCTGAGGGTAACGATGATTTTGTTGTTTATTGCGACGCCTCGAGCCAAGGTCTAGGCTGCGTCTTAATGCAACGCGGTAAGGTCGTCGCTTACGCCTCGCGTCAACTCAAGAGTCATGAGAGGAATTATGTCACTCACGACTTGGAATTGGGTGCTGTGGTCTTTGCCTTAAAAATATGGAGACACTACCTATACGGTACGAAATGTGTCATCTTCACCGACCACAAGAGCCTACAACACATCCTCAACCAAAGGGAGCTAAATATGCGACAACGTCGATGGGTTGAACTCCTAAGTGACTATGACTGCGAAATCCGCTACCACCCTGGAAAGGCTAACGTAGTGGCTGACGCGTTAAGTCGCAAGGAAAGGACCCAGTTGCATGCGATCCGTATTCAGTCCAATCTTCCCTCCTTGGTTCTTGAAGCTCAAAAGCAAGCGATTGCTGGTGGTGATCTCAAAAATATGCTATCTTGCGGTGCCGAACGGAAGTTTGAAACCAAGTCTGATGGTATACTTTACTACTTAAATCGCATGTGGATTCCAAACTCTGAACCACTTCGAGAACTTATCCTGAACGAAGCGCACAAATCCAGATACTCTATTCACCCGGGCAGTGATAAAATGTATCAGAATCTCAAGTCTCATTTCTGGTGGCCGGGTATGAAGAAAGACATAGCTTTATACGTCGGTAAGTGTCTAACATGCTCGCGGATCAAGACTGAACATCAGAGACCATCTGGCCTGTTACAAAAACCGATCATACCGCAGTGGAAGTGGGACGAAGTCGCTATGGACTTCATTACCAAACTCCCGCGGACACCCAGCGGTTATGACACGATTTGGGTTATCGTGGATTACTTGACCAAGTCTGCCCACTTTCTCCCTGTCCGCGAGGACTACACTACGGAGAAGCTGGCGCGGATTTACATTCGTGAGATCGTAACCCGTCACGGTGTGCCTAAGGGCATCACGTCTGACCGTGACCCCTCTTTTGCGTCAAGGTTCTGGAAGTCATTTCAGAAAGCCTTTGGGACAAGTGTGAAACTTAGCTCTGCCTATCATCCTGAAACGGACGGACAGAGCGAAAGGACCATACAAACCCTGGAGGATATGCTCAGAGCCTGTATCCTTGATTTCGGTAGTAGCTGGGAGACTCACCTTCCTCTTGCAGAGTTCTCATACAATAACAGCTATCATGCTACCATCAAATGCGCGCCATTCGAAGCACTCTATGGCAGGAAATGTCGTTCTCCACTGTGTTGGTCCGAGACCGGAGATTCTCAAATCCTCGGCCCGGAACTGATACAGGAAACCACTGACAGTATCGCCATCATTCAGCAAAGACTTAAGGACGCCCGCTGTCGACACAAGTATTACGCTGACAAACGCCGCAAACCTCTGGAGTTCCAAATAGGCGATCACGTAATGCTCAAAGTTTCCCCCTGGAAGGGCATTGTTCGCTTCGGGAAAAAGGGAAAGTTTGCTCCAAGGTACGTAGGACCTTTCAAGATCATCGAAAAGGTCGGACCTGTAGCCTATCGCTTGGAATTGCCTCCAGAACTCAGCCGTGTTCACAACGTTTTTCATGTGTCGCAACTCAAAAAGTGCCTCGTTGACGAGACCGCTCAAATCCCGATCGACACGGTTCACATCGACGACAAACTATACTTTGTTGAGGAACCTGTCGAGATCCTAGATCGAGAAGTCAAAAAGACTAAGCGAAGCCGGATACCTATAGTCAAGGTACGTTGGAACAACCATCGTGGACCCGAGTTCACATGGGAACGAGAGGATAAGATGAAGGAGGAATACCCTCATCTGTTCGCATAGTCATCATCTTTGTAATTCTAGAAATCTTGGAGTCTATGTAATCGTAATCATGTAATCAGGGACCAATATCAATCAATGAAGTATCATGTTGTTCCTATTTGCTTATAAATATTCTCTTATTTGCATAACACCAAGTTTGGCTACCCATGACTCGTGCTGGAAAACACAAGTTGTGCATACTTAATCATGTAAACATTGGGGTAAACTATGTATCATTGAGCCAAAATTTGTCATCATTCTAACATTCATGAAGCATGGTTGTGTGTGTGTGTGTGGTGTCGTGTCGATTTTTCTAGCCGCACACAATGGAGTTTATACATTGATACAAGGTGAACTCGTAATTATAGTCCGGAATATAATAACATCAAGTTCACAGGTGTATACGTGTATAAACAATATGCTATTGTGTAACTATGAGTCGTGAACTCAAGCTTCGTGTAGGGAATTAATCAATGAATGTTGAAGGAGTGGTGGGTTAGCCGCTGGTACACCCTATATATAAACCCCTTCGGCACAAGTTGATTATGTCTGAAGCGAGACTTGGAATTAGGGACTCATAGTTAGCGTGGCAGCTGTGAGGCGTTAAATTCAAGAGTTATTGAGGGAATTATTCATTGGAGATTGAAGGAGTGGTGGGTTAGCCGCTGGTACACCCTATATATAAACCCCTTCAATCCGAAATGAATATGTCTGATGTAAAGCTTGAAGGTGATGCCTTGTAGTGGAAAATAGTGTGTCGTCCTGTGTGTCATTGAACTAATAGGAGTCGAAAGAAACACCCAAGTGGAGTTGAGGGAGTGGTGGGTTAGCCGCTGGTACACCCTATATATAAACCCCTTCAACTTGATTTGGGTGGTATCCAAGACGAATATTAGGGGTAGTGGCGCATAGTGGTCATCATGGGATCATTTAATCTAAAACATCATTGCATCAACTATACTAAATTCTAAATTTCGGGACGAAATTCCTCTAAATTGGGGAGGATGTAACGCCCTGAAA